>NC_069710.1:25294585-25434585 GCF_027358585.1 Pangasianodon hypophthalmus
AACCTAATAAAAGTCGGCTTAGAGTGCATATTTCACACGTGATTTAAATACTAGGAACAAAGTCAATTCTCAATCAAATACTGCAGTGAGGAAAAAAATTCCCAACATTATTAATGAGCACAGTATAGGTGGGCCTACACTTGTGTAGGCTGACTCTTTTTTGCATTTTAAAAAAGAGAGTTGTTCATGGATTGGTTAACAGAGCAAACACTAGCTATTGAGGAGGCAGTCAGTGCTAAAAACCAGGCAAGCTACATCTATGAAAAACCAGCTGACATGTTGGCTTTAATTCACATTCCCACATACTTATAACTGTATAAAGTGACACTCCCTCAATTTTTATCTATCAAGCTTGTCTTAAAACTGTAAGACGATGCAGATGGCCAAGGCATCATTATTAGCATCTCTCAATGTGGTGAAACTGCAGATTTATGGCCAGCATAAGGGTAACAATTAGCTGGCAGACATTTTACATTTATGTCTTTGCCATCTTTGTTGGCAGGTTCTTTTATCCAAAGTGACTTTCAGCTTAGTCAGACTCCAAGAGCTGATAAAGAAACCGAAGGTGTAGGAAAAACAAAGAGGACTGCAACTTCACATGGAGTTCATAGTAAATGCTATTAATCACAAGCACCACAAACATTAGTCAAGCCACAGCATAAAGAAACACAGATTTCTCCTAAAAAAAAAAAATCTCCAGCACCTTTCAAAACCTGCACACACAACTAATCAGAGTGTGATTCACCTAAGACGAGCTATTCTTCCCTACAGACTATTTCAAACATTGTCTATAAGCTTGTTCTTCTAAAAAAAAAAAACAAAAAAAAACACTAGTTCAGGTTTTGGCTACAGTTTTGACAGTTAAGGATTAGCAGGTGTGTGTTTATTGCTTCATCACGCGTCCCTTAGGCTAGGGCTTAACTCCCTCGGCATTCTTTGTTTCTTTCCAAACTCCGTATCAGTCACCTGAGCTTCTGTCCTCCTTTCAGCCTTGAACAAACCAGCATTTCTTCCTCTCTCCAGCTCTTAAAATGTGCCTCACTGGCATGACAATGAAGGCTTTAGTGTCGCCAAATAGCATAACGTATAGTCTCGTACCAACAATGATAACCATTCTTTCTGTAACCTGCATTCCTGTGTTGCTCACACAACACAGACCCACACATACACCCAGATATACCGGGAAAAGCTGGCACCTCTGAGTTCTCTGAAAACAATTAATTCTCGAGTGAGAAAAGGTGTGCCTTCTTGAAAAGATAGGATTATTTAGCAGATCCTAAAACATCTATGTGCTTATCAGTGTCATTGTGCATTTACAGGTCAATAACCAAGATGGCACGGAGCAGCAAGATTGCAACACTAAACATTTCACAAGTGAGCTTTTTGCTTTCCCAAAATCAGATCAGAGTTAACGAGTATATATTCCACAGTGAATATAAGTCATCAATCCACTACTAACTACATCTACAAGACAGACCATCCTGTGGATTATAGCTCAAGTTATCAGACTTGGAGTTCAGCCACAGCACAAACTCCCAAATACTTGTGAAATGAATCACCGGTTTCACTCTTCAAGCGAAACCACTATAGAAAAATCAATGTCCATGGAGCCTCACATGGCCCTCTCAATCATTTTAGTGACGTATTCAATTGTTTAATATGTTTACAGTTACAGCTGAGTGCAGAAATTTGAAAATTCTTAATCTGAAATTATGAAACCTTTAGGACAGACTTTAAATATGTTCCTTCATTATCGCAAGTAATTAAGCAATAAAAAACATGAATAGATAAATGTTATATTTCTGAATGTAGTGGGATTTTATTCCATTTACCTACAAAGTCTCCTACTGTTTTGAATTTTTAATGAATCTCTCTGGGATGCCCCTCACACACTTGTTTTTTCCTCCACTCTTTAGTAGTCCTTCAGTGTTTTTTTAATAAATACATTTCTGAATTTTGATTTTCTCCACTGATAATGGTACGCCTAAACACTGTGCTATCTTTTTCTCATCTCAATACTTGAAGTTTTTGTCATACCTTAAACAGGATTAAACATGGGTTGACTGTTTCAAGCCATTAAATAAATTAACGAAAACATGTCAAGAGGGATATATGAGCCTGATAATAAAGATAACTTCTATTTACTCTCAAAGGTTGTAGTTTTAAGGAGAAACCAAAAGGTGGTACAAAGTTTTACACTCAACTGTATTTTGCTTGAAATTGTGCTTACATAACAAGTGAATGGCAACATTCACATACAAGTTATACTTATATGTATAAAAATATGTGTGTGTGTATATATAACACACACACACACACACATTATATATGTTTAACATTAGAAACTTAATTTTAAATTGATGATTGTTTGACAGGTGGGACCTATGCCCAAATCCTGAATGACTGCGTATCCAGGTATGAAATAATACCCGTATGTAGTGCACTATATATACACATATATTCCATAGAAGGTCATTTGGGATTCAGCCAGTGTACAGACACCTGTAGGCGCGTCGGAAATCCCGCGAGAGCAGACAGCAGTGTACAGGCGAGAGGCGCAGGTGGACCTGGAGCCGTGTGGCTGATTTGTGCACCTGCGACTAGCTAACTCCATCAACTCTCCAGACAGAGAGCTGTTTCAGAGAAAAACACTCGTAAATTACCATCCCTGCGCCAACGAGACATTAATCCTCTTGCGTGACGTTAATCCCAATTTCCCCACAATTACTACTAAACTACTTAGGAGTGAGTTACAAGTCAAAACCCACTGAACGCTGATGAAAATAAAGTAACTTTACAGACTGTTGCTCTCTGTGTCAGCCAGGCAGCGAGGTGACTACGCTATAAGTTCCCGAGAAGTCTTAGATATAGTGAACTAACTAGTTCAAAATGTATCTGGCGCTAAATAAACTCCCTTCAAGTTAACTAAAGTTAGTACTTTATACTAAAGTAGCCGCAGAGCTAACAAGCTAGCAGGTTAGCGAATAAATAACACAGAGCCCCGCCAAACGCGTTAACCTACCTACAGTCGGTGTGAAGTGTGCAAGCTGGTGTTAGTTAGTGCGTTTTCTATCCACTTCTGTAGCTCTCTTCATGAAATGTGTTTCAGTGACAGCTTCCATGACACAAACCAACAACCTTGAATGAGTGAAGTGCTTGCCAAATACAACCTGTTACCTTTTACCGACCGCCGCGGTTAGCCACGCCCACGGACGCCAGGGAGGATAATATGATTGGTTAGAACATGCGTGGTGGGTGGAGCCACAATAGAGCGCGTTTTCAATTAGTAAGAGCGGGTTTAGGTTTAGGCTGTAACAAATGGCTCCCTGTTGGACACAGTGCTGTATTACAGAAGTTAGAAACCATTACTTCATTCCCAAGGCAGTCCTCTTGTACAGAGAATGAGTCCATTTAGGATTCAGCCATTATCTGCATCATTTGATTTGCTTGACTGACACATGTCTGTAATAGTTTCTCAATAATTACAAATATAATATCTTAAAAAAATATAGATCTTTAAAAAATATATCAAACTCAAAACCAAGAACAATAATGTACAAAATAAAATACGTGGCCTGCTCTAAAATATGTCATGTTTGACAATGAAAATAATAGGCCTAGACTACAGTAATATTTGTCAGTGACTTTTCAACAAACTAAAGTGTTGTGTGAGGTGTATTACAGAAGGCAAAATACTTGTGTATTTCAGAATTAATTGAAAATCCCTTATGTTAAAAAAAAAAAAACTCCCTGTAAGCCTAACAACCAAGATTTTTTGTCCATGTTGTGTTACAGTTATCAACCAAAAGAGGGAGGCATTGTCTGTCAGTGATTGTGTAATGTGTCTCAGTTACAAGTTTCAAGTTTCAAGTTTATTTGTCATATATATATATACAAGTGTCAGTGACAATGTACATTGAAATGCTTTTTGTGAGGCTTAGGCAGTCTACAGCAGTACAATAATAACAACAGAAATAAATAGTAAAGGGGGAAGCAAGACAGAAATTTAAGAGACAGAAATGTAGAATAATTATTAAAATGACATGAAATTAAATGAAAATAGAAAGTGCGCAGGTGCAAGGTGGAGGTGGAAATTTTGCTATGAGGTAGTGTAATGTAATTGTGCAAAGTATGCAAGATTCAAAAAAGACATGATGTTTTTGTCATCTTTGATATGATATGAAGGGGGATAATAGTGCAATTTTAGAGACAATTTTACAGTTTATTAAGGGTTCTGATAGCCTGCAGGTAGAAGCTGTTTTTCAGCCTGCTGGTTCTGGACTGAATGCTCTGGTATCGCCTGCCTGATGGCAGTTTGATAAACAGACTGTGTGCTGGGTGACTAGAGTCAGTTGTGATTTTTCGGGCCTTCCTCAGACATCGCAGATGAAAGTTGTCCTGAAGGGATGGAAGTTCGTTGCCGATGATGACTTCAGCTGTTCTCACAACTCTCTGAAGGGCCTTGCGGTCGAGGAGTGAGCAGCTGCCGTACCATACAGTAAGGCACCCCGTCAGGATGCTCTCAATGGTACATCTGTAGAAGTTTGTAAGGATATTGGGAGGGAGACCAAAGCTTTTGAGCTTCTGTAGTAAATAGAGCCGCCGGCATGCAGATTTAACTACTGATGTGGTGTGCAGAGTCCAGGACAGGTCGTCGGAGAGGTGCACACCAAGGAACTTGATGTTCTTAACTCTTTCCACTGCAGAACCGTTGGACAGTTATGTTGGACTCATTAATCTCCTCTTCTTCTCTTACCACTTGAAATTGAAAAATGTCAACTCTGGGTTTTTTGGTTTTCTTCTGCTGTTGTTCAAAGAAGTATCTGTCCAGTGAAGTATTTAGCAGAGCATTTGTCAGATTGATTAAGTGAGGACCCCTGTGCTGGGGGAATTGATGTCTCCATATCAGGTGTGTTATAGTCAGTGGACACCAACTGTCTACTTTTAAACATGAGCCTCTGATTTAAAAAATAATAATAAAATAAAAATAAAATAAATACGTCAGTGTCACTGGCAAAGGGTTTAAATAAATAACCTTTAAAATGATCAGTTTACCAAACGTAAATGTCATATGTTAAATATTGGTTTTATTAAGGAGTTATGCATTGCCTTAATATATCCTTCTATAAGTCACTATATGTTGACAGTTAAGTGATATTACATACACTATATGGCCAAAAGTATGTGGACACCTGACCATCGCACCCATATGTGGATCTTCACAAAATTGGAAGCCCACAATTGTCTAGAATGTCTTCTAGTCAATAGTGCATTACAATTTCCCTTCACTGGCACTAAGGTGCATGTTCCAGTATGCCCCTGTGCACAAAGTGAGGTCCATAAAGACATGGTATGCCAAGGTTGCTGTGAAAGAAGTCGAGTGGCCTGCACAGAGCCCTGACCTCAACCCCACTGAATATTTTTGGGATGAACTGCAACGCTGACTGCATGCCTGGCCCTGTCGCCCAACATCAGTGCCTGACATCACTAATGCTTTTGTGATGGAATGGACACAAATCTCCACAGCCACATTCCAAAGTATAGTGGAAAGCTTTCCTAGAAGAGTGGAGGTTATTAAAACAGCAACAGGAGACTAAATCTATAATGGGATGTTCAACAATTTTTTCAATATAGTGTACATATGGAAAATCCTTCTTTACAAGCTGCATAATACACTATATTGCCAAAAGTTTTGGGACGCCCCTCCAAATCATTGAATTCAGGTTTTTCAATCACTTCCATGGCCACAGGTGTATAAAATCAAGCACCTAGGCATGCAGACTGCTTCTACAAACATTTGTGAAAGAATAGGTCGCTCTCAGGAGCTCAGTGAATTCAAACGTGGTACCGTGATAGGTTGCCACCTGTGCAATAAGTCCATTCGTGAAATTTCCTCACTACTAAATATTCCACGGTCAACTGTTAGTGGTATTATAACAAAGTGGAAGCAACTGGGAACAGCAGCAACTCAGCCACGAAGTGGTAGGCCACGTAAAATCACAGAGCGGGGTCAGCGCATGCTGAGGCGCACAGTGCGCAGAAGTCACCAACTCTATGCTTAGTCAATAGCTACAGACCTCCAAATTTCATGTGGCCATCAGATTAGCTCAAGAACAGTGCGTAGAGAACTTCATGGGTTTCCATGGCCGAGCAGCTGCATCCAAGCCTTACATCACCAAGTGCAATGCAAAGCGTCGGATGCAGTGGTGTTAAGCATGCTGCCACTGGACTCTAGAGCAGTGGAGACGTGTTCTCTGGAGTGACGAATCACACTTCTCTGTCTGGCAATCCGATGGACGAGTCTGGGTTTGGCGGTTGCCAGGAGAATGGTACTTGCCTGACTGCATTGTGCCAAGTGTAAAGTTTGATGGAGGGGGGATTATGGTGTGGGGTTGTTTTTCAGGGGTTGGGCTTGGCCCCTTAGTTCCAGTGAAAGGAACTCTTAATGCTTCAGTATACCAAGACATTTTGGACAATTTCATGCTCCCACCTTTGTGGGAACAGTTTGGGGATGGCCCCTTCCTGTTCCAACATGACTGCGCACCAGTGCACAAAGCAAGGTCCATAAAGACATGGATGAGCGAGATTGGTGTGGAGGAGATTGACTGGCCTCCTGACCTCAACCCAATGGAACACCTTTGGGATGAATTAGAGCGGAGACTGCGAAACAGGCCTTCTCATCCAACATCAGTGCCTGACCTCACAAATGCGCTTCTAGAAGAATGGTCAAAAATTCCCATAAACACACTCCTAAACCTTGTGGAAAGCCTTCCCTGAAGAGTTGAAGCTGTTATAGCTGCAAAGGGTGGGCCAACTCCTAATATTAAACCCTACGGATTAAGAATGGGATGTCATTAAAGTTCATGTGCATGTAAAGGCAGACGTCCCAAAACTTTTGGCAATATAGTGTACCTTGTGTAGGCCTGTATACACTTAAGGACAACTGACTAAGTCAGAGAAAAAAAAATAATAAGCAGCAGATTAGCTGTACATAGCACAGTACTTATCTGTCACACTGAAAACAAAACTGGAGCTATCAACCATCGGTCTTCCAAAAAAACAGTGGCAAAGGTGTTTAGGAAATGTATGAGATGAAGCTGCTCCTGGGCGCATAGTACAGTGAGTGGCTAGATATGATGCCCATCCAGGGGCTTACCCTGGAATGAAATACTCTGGAAAGATGGATGTTTAGGGAAGAGCATGTCTGACCTACCACATGTGATGAAAGAAGTTGCACTGCAGACTTCATTCTTTGGCACAGCAGTATAGTAGGACCTTCCTTCTTCCTGTGCACCCTCACTCTATGCACCATGTCAGGCTGGTGAGCCAACAAACCTAAATCAAGCATTATAAGAAGCACCACAATTTACGCTGCATCATGACATGATTAGTCTATACCACTGATGTAAAGATCATGATCATACCATTGATGTAAAGCTGTGGCACCCAACCTCAGAGAATACATTGGAATTGTGTGAGTCCAGTGGAGGAGTGTGTGAGTTTGGTGTATATTCTACCCAGGGAAGATAACAGCTCCAGTCATGTTGATTGATGGCACAGTACGAGCTTAAGAATCTCCAGTTTCCTTGTTTAAGCATTCAGTGTTACCACCCGATTGTGGTTGATAACCTATGCGTAAACTGACATTGATTTTTAACTGTTAGCAGAATGCTTTCCAGACATGTGACATGAATTGGAACCCTCTGTCTAATACAATGTCCTCAGGAAGTCCATAATAACAGAATATTACAAGTCTCAGCAGTTTCCATAACAGTGGGGAGTTTTGTCAGGGATATAATAAGGTAGATCAGTGATGAAATCTATGGCTATGTGTGACCAGGGGCAATGCAGTATGGGCAGCAGTTCTAATAGGCCAGTGTCTCAGTGTCTAGAGGTTCTAGATTGTGCAGAGACTTAGCAGCATTGGACAGAATATGTTACATCATGGGTGTGTGGAACTGAGTAATGTGTGGACCCGTTATATAAGTGGGTCTCACATGGTTTATAGAACAAAGGTTTTTACCGATTTTTTGGTTTCAGGGGGATATTCAGGACATGTGGTTTTGTCATTTTGGACTCAAGCAATGTCATCCATGATTTCCCAAAGGATGGGAGCTACAGTACATGTCTAAGGCATGATTGTCTTATCAGATTGGGGTTTCATATGCCCTTCGTGATTTCTGGAGTTGGTCTTTGTGTTCTTTGATCAGGGTCTGTATGTGAACATGAATTTGAATCAAAAAGAACAGAGCTTGCTGGGAATTCAGCCTTTTCTCTGACTTGTGTGACTGACTTGTACTCTAGATTTGTGTGACCAGTAAGGATCAAGAAAGAGTGTGCTCTGTACCCTTAGTGCCTCCACTCTTCTAGTGCTATTTTGATAGCCAGCACTTCACAGTTCCCCACATCATAGTTTCATTCTGCTAAGCTTACTAGAATAGAAGGTTCAAGTATGCAGTTTTGGGGGGTTAGCACAACAAGACCCCTATGGCGCACACAGAGGCACCCACTTCTATGACAACAGCAGTGAGGGATCAGCATGACAGAGGGAACATTAGTGTATCAGCCTTTCAGGGTCTAAAAAGGTGAAAGGAGAAGTGACAGAGCTGAAACCACTTATGCATCCTCTGTAGAAATTCCCTCTAACAGAACTCTAGCAGAAGCGAATCAGAGCTTGGCAGGAAATTCAGTCTTTTCTCTGACTTTACATATCACATACAGGTGTGTGATTAGTAAGAACGTGGCGTAAATCTTGCATATTACCATGCTCTAAGGAAAAACAGATAAATGTATCAACAATATACACAATAAGAAAATGATTCAGCATCTATCGAAAGACTTCATTTGCAAACAGTTGGAATACTGAGGGGGTTTTGACTGGTCCATATGGCATCACTAGCTATTCATAGTTACAAGGCGTGGTAATGATGGCCGTCCTCCATCCGACCTGATAAGATAAGCACTGCATAATTAGGGTTTTGTGAAAATGCTTGCTCCATTTACCTGTTCTAGGCTCGACAGTACTAAAGGCAAAGAATACCAGTACTTCACTATGACAGCATTGAGGCTTTTGTAATCAGTGTAGGGTCTGGTCTACTGTCCTTTTTCTCCACAAAGAAAAATGCTGATGCCTCTGGAGAAGTGGATGGGCAAATGTAACCTTACACACATTCTTCCATTGCTTGTGTTTAGATGATTGATAGGAAACAGATGTGCTCTCCTGGATTGAAAAGTGGGTCAGAGGTCTTGCTTTATAGCTCTGAAATGTCCCTTTTCTCCACAATACAGTACAGAGACAGTGGCCTTCTCTCCTTTGGTTGGATTTTTTCATCTCAAATATCTTTGCTTGATCTATTTCCATGCCTCGCCCTCTACTCTCCACTCAGGTGTGGTACACTGTGGGTGGTACACTGGAGCTAGTTCTGGGGTGCCTGGCTTGAAGGAGAATGTCAGTGTGAATGGTGAGCTGAATTAATTGGTTGAGGGAGAGCTGGTTGTCTTTGCATGCCAGCTCTGTCTGGAGTGATTCTCTGAGCTCCAGACAAAAAGCAGTTCTCAAGGTGGCTTCATTCCATCTGCTTTCTGCAGCAAGAGTGTGAAAACGAATTGTCAGACTTGTCTCGATAACAGAAGGCGCTCTCCAGAATACACAGTGAGGAAAGGTCATATCTGGTAAATGGCAATAGAAGTTTAATACTCTTCTCATAACCAGCAATAGCACTAGTGATATCTTTTCAATGCCCCTGCCATAGAGAGTAGAAGAGCCTGAAAACAGGATGGTGCATTGCAATGAAAGTTGTATTTACCTGGGGATCTATCAAATATTTTGGTTGTGGTACAAGGGTTTGTGAGAGTTGACTTCTGAGTTGTTGTTAGAAACTCAGTTATGTTGGCACTGACTTTCAGGGGAAACGTTGCTCCAGAGTTCCTCCATAGCTGTAGTGATCTGAGGAAGTTGTTGCATGATCTCCCAATAACTGACCTTTGTATGAACACTACCTCTGTATGCAGCTCCTGCACCACTGCTGAATCCAGAGTAGAAGGTAAAGTCTTCTGTAACAACTGAGACTGAGAAGCAGTGTGAGGATCCATTTGCAAGAGGTTTGCAGCAAACAAAGTGGAATCACAATCCAATATGTTCTAACAAGTCTGATGGGTAATCCAGGGTAAGTCAGGTCTGAATAAACAAGGCATGGTAGGTACATAAAGGCAGTCAGAATTAACAAGGCTTGGAACTTATACAAACACTGTGATTGACAAGACTTTACAATGATTAAATGTACTCTAGTGAGTGCAACCTCTGCTGGCAAGGAAGAGAAATGTCCTTGTTACAGTTTGAATTTACCTCAGTAACAAGGACTCAGGACATTTCTCCTCCTTGCCAGCAGAGGTTGCACTCACTAGAGTACATTTAATCATTGTAAAGTCTTGACATCAGTAACAGCTGTTTCTTCACCTTTTCTGTGATGGTAGTGTTGAGGGTCTTTAGCTGTTTTCACGATAACACAACATATGCATGTAAATCCGGAAGTGCACAGAAAAAAACTATGTTTGTCTCCATCTGGCGTCTCTGATCAGGGCTCCCATGTGGAGACAGTGAGCGTGGTCATACTGGTACTCTTTCGGATAATCAGCACTGGTCACTGCAAGGACTTTTAAAGTGATCTGATTTATACTTGATGACTGAGTGTGACAGTGATAGAGGAGAGGCCCTTGGAGAAGATATTGTGCCCGTTTGAAATGTTAGAGGCCCAGTGATCAAGGGTGGATGAAGAATGACTTTCAGCCTATTTATATAGGCTTTGACACCCCTAGATGTCTGACACATCCATACACAAAGTGATGGTCTGGTGACTTTCAACAAGACATTGATGGCTCCTGATTGGTACAACAGAAAAATGTTTGCCCAGAAACACTTATGGCTGGGATTCTAGGGTGCAAAATTGGCTATGCTGTCAGGGTGGGAGGGATGGCTCTCAGACAACAAAGATGTGGCAGCTGGCTTTATGTGTCTCGAAGGAACCATGCGATAGCCTCAACCCTCCTTGGTAGTTGTTGTGTGATTGGCAAGAGCTGGCTAGTGTTTGGGAATTGGCAGATGAACAAATTGGGCAAAAAATGGGGAAAATAAAAAAAGACTGATATGCTTGGCCAGTGGTTCTTGCATTTGGGCAGGCTGTGGCCTCGTGATTGGGGCATGTTTGCTGTCGCCTTGCACCTGATGCTGTGTTTTGACTGGTCAGTTCTTGGAGTGACCAGTGCGTGATCAGCCCCTGGTCAGGACGTAGGGCGGTCAGCGGGGTACCGGGAACCCTCTAAAATTTTAACCTGCCACTAGATGTCTCCCCTTTTCTACAGTCATTATGTACAGTGGATTCAGAAAGTATTTTTGATAAACACTTTACTGTGTTGTAGATTTGATTTTGAATGGATATAATTGCCATTTTACCCATCAATCTACACTTAATCACCCATAAGGATGAAGTGAAAACATGTATTTAGAGATTTTTGAACATTTATTAAAAATCTAAAACTTATTTGCAAAAGTATTTAGACCTTTTGCTGTGGTACTCCAATATTGTGGTCAGGTGAATCCTGTTTGCTTTAATTATCCTTGAGATGTGTCTAGAACCCAATTGGAGTCCACCTGTTGCAATTTAAATTGATTGGACATAGTTTGGAAAGGCACACCCCAGGCTCTTTAAGGGCCCACAATTTACAATGCATTGCCAGGACAAAAACCAAGCCATGAAGTCTAAGGAACTGTCTGTGGATCTCCACAATCAAATTGTGGCAAGGAATGGATTATGGCAATGATATAAACCAATTTCTAAGGCACTGAGTGTTCCCAGGACTAAAGTGGCCTCAGTAATTTTGAAATGGAAGAAGCTTGGCACAACCCTCAATCTTTCTAGAGTTGGCTGTCCAGCCAAATTGGACATCTGGGAAACATGGGCCTTGGTCAGGGAGGTAAGAAAGAACCCACTCTGAAAGAGCTCCAAAGGTCCTCTGCAGAGATGAGAGAACTTGTTGGATGGACAACCATCTTTTCAGCACTCCATAAGTCAGGCCTTCATTGTAGAGTGGCAAGACGGAAGCCATCGTTGAGGGCAAGTCTCTGAATGTCCTTGAGTGGGCCCGCCAAAGCCCAGCCTTAAACCCATCGAACATCTGTGGAGAGACCTGAAGATGGCAGTTCACAGATGCTTGCCATCCAATCTGACGGAGCTTGAGAGGATCTGCCATGAAGAATGGGACAAACTGCGCAAATCCAGGTGTGCAAAGTTACTAGAGATGTATCCATGAAGACTTGTAGGTGTAATTGCTGCCAAAGGGGCTTCTACAATGTACTGAATAAAGGGTTTGAACTTTTGTGAATAAGAGATTTCAGTTTTTGATTTTTAATTAATTTTCAAAAATCTTTAAAGCCATGTTTTCACTTCATCATTATGGGCGATTAAGTATAGATTAATGGGAAAAAATGGCAATTATATCCATTCAAAATCAAATCCACAACACAATAATGTGTGCAACAAGTAAAGGGGTCTGAATAATTTCTGAATCCAATATATATATTATTGTCATCCTGTGCTACCAAATTCTATGATCATGAGCAGCTCTTGAAAATGACTTTTTTAAACTTTCCTAAATTTGTTACATTTCAATTTTAATTCAGTTTTCACTTTAATTAGCAGAGAGTTTGATAAATGAAGATGCTATGACAGATTTCTGACTGAGGTATGGTTAATTTTACATTTTATTGAATAGATACACAATATGGTCAAACGTATTTAGACACCTGACCATTACACCCATATGTGGTTCTTCCTCAAACTGTTGCCACAAAGTTGGTAGCACACAATTGTACAGGATGTCTTTGTATGCTGTAGCATTACAGTTTCCCTTCACTAGAGCTAAGGGGCCCAAACCTGTTCCAGCATGACAGTGCCTTTGTGTGAGATCCATGAAAACAGTAGCCTGCACACCTCAACCCCACTGACACCTTTGGGATGAACTAGAACAGCGACTGCACCCCAGGCCTCTTCACCTAACATCAGGGCCTGACCTCACTAATGCTCTTCTGGCTGAATGGACTTTTTTTTTTTTCAGATTTTATTTTATTCTATTGTCACATATACATTACAGCACAGTGAAATTCTATTCTTCACATATCCCATATTGTTAGGAATCTGTGGTTAGAGCACAGGGTCAGCCATGATACAGCACCCCTGGAGCAGAGAGGGTTAAGCTGGGTTAAGGAGGGATAAGCCTTGCTCAAGGGCCCAACAGTGGCAGCATAGTAGTGCTGGTGCTTGAACCCCTGACCTTCTGATCAGTAACCCAGACCCTTAACCACTTAGCCACCACAGCCATTTTGGGATGTTCAACAAGCACATATGGCTGTGATGATCAGGTGTCCACAAACTTTTGCCCATATAGTGTAGCTTATGTAGACCTGTACTTTCATGAACATGTAAAGCTGAGCAAGCCAGTAAAACGCCTGACACACGTACACTCTACTCGGGCTCAGTAGCCACCACCCCCTCCATCCCGCATCACACGCACCCGCGCTACCACACGCTCACGCGCGCATCCTTCACACTCTGCGTTGACTGGCGCTCAGGTCGGACACACCGGGAATGGGATCTTTGGCGAAGAAAACCTTCCAATTTTTCCGCGTTTATGCCCTCCAGAGGCTCCTTTTTATTTTGCGGGAATAATTCCGGGTAGGACATTGAACTCAAATGTGAGGGGAGAAGATGTGTTGAAATGTAAAAAGTTGCTATAGAAAAGACAACGAATGGGATAATAACTGCAATTAGGATTATGTAAAAAAAAGACTTTAAATATCTGGAAAGATTCCCCGAACATCAAAATTTTAAAGAGATTTTCCTTTTTTTTACTCACTCACAATAATAACCAAAGAATTTGAGCAATTTGGAGAGAGCTTCATTAGTGATAGATATTAGTCGAAGGTAACGAGCAGGTTGAAAGGAAAGTTCACGGAGGTAACGGAAAGTTTCCTGAAAGTTGCTGTGCGTCTTTGTGTATGGAGAGAGGCATTGTGTATGAGGCTTTTCATCATGGCCAAGTGGTTTAAAGATTTCCCCACTCTGAAAACGGGCTCGGACCGACTTCGCTCGGCGTCTGAATCCGGAGCGCAGACTCGACCCCGAGCGGCGCTGAGCGGCGGAACCGGAGCCAAAGCGAGTCCGCGGAAAAACTCGGAGAACGCAGGCGGGGTGGGTTCACTCCTCTCCGGGAGGAATCGCAAAAACTCGGCCGTCGAGCTGGGCCGAAACCACGCGAGTCCGGGCTCGGTCAAGGATGCCAAGATATGGGAGATCCTGATACCTGGCAAAAGCAAGAAGAACGTAAAGATGGAGGGTTTTGAGGATCACCGCACGCTGAGGACAAGCGCCATCGCCGACGCGTACATGAGCCGCATGATCAAAGTGGATAAACAGGACAAATGGCAGGAGAAGAAATACAACAGCACTGCTGCTGAAGGCACCGGGAGCGACACAGAGCGAGGAAAAACACCTGTTAAGACCGAAACGGTGGGCAAACACAGCTGCTATATCAATCAATCAATCAATCAATCAATAAATATACACCACTGCTGAATTAACACAGTGTGCATTCCACTGTACGAGCTAATCAGACACTGGAGATATTACCCTTACAGCACTCCATGTGTTAATGAGTACATTACAAAAACTCCAGTAGTGCATTAACTCCTTATATTAACCTATTCCATCCTATTGATATGAACAAGACACTGTTTGTGTGTTAATCCCCAAAGTAAGAGTTAATTCAGCACTGTAGGAGTTCATTAATCTGACTACTGACAGAAAAGGTAGGCATTTACTGTAAAAACCCTCCTAGTGTTCAGCATTATAGGTGCTAATTGTGTTTGTTGTGTTTGTTGTGTAGCCTAGAAGCAACATTATTCCAGCAGAACATTTCTATTTTGCATGTTGCCTTTGTCTTGGAAAAGCATCCCTTTTCTATTTTCTGAAAATAGTTTTTAACTGATGCGAAGGTTCTGAAACTATGGTTTATCTAGTTTGCCTTTTTACTGTCTCGAGTCCATGGCATGCCACCATTCCTGTTCTTCTCTGCTAACATCTGTGGGAACCAAAGAAAATGATTTTGTTATGAAAACCAAGATTGATATCTCTCTTCCAGCTCCCTTTGTTTTTAACCATATCCTTTCTCCCCCCACCTTTACTCCACACTTCTCTCTCTCTCTCTCTCTCTCTCTCTCTCTCTCTCTCTGTCTCTCTCGCTCTCTGTCTCTCTCTCTCTGGTGTGTCCCATTCTCTTTTCCCATCCCCTATTCACTGTGTGCTTGCATTATGATCAGCCCAAGTAGAGTAGCAGGAGAGCAAGCACAATGAGCACAAACCTTTCCTTGCCACTCTTCCTGTCTCTATTCAGTCATCCTGCACACACACACACACACACACACACAAAGAGTTTAGACCCTGTCACCTCTCTTTCTTTTTCTTTTCAATGTCATTTTCAAACACAGATATGCCCAGGTGCGCGCACACACACACACACACACACACAAACACACACACACACACAAATAGAGAAAGAATATAATGCATGCACAATACAATGTGTCTTTTCTTTCCATCCCCATGAAGGTAGCGTTTGAAGAATTATGTCACTTGACACACAGGCTGTAACCTCTCCCATAGATGGACTGGCCCTCCAGGTACTCTTTGAACATAATACCACAGAAATGAGACTCTCATGAAGTCAAGATAAAAAAAAAAAGGCCAGGGGCGTTGGTGGTTGGTGGTGTGTGTATCTTTGGACAGGGGGTGGGGTGCTGAACTGGACAAGAGAAGAGACACAATATCTTTAAGTTCAAAGGTGGTTTTAAAAGTGCTTTTATTGGGTGTCCACTTACTGGATTTGCTGTGGTGCATTATTTCTAAGTGAATAAGGAAACACCCCGTTAAACAAAGGCATTAAGAATAACATGCAAGAAATCTTACAAAGGCAATAAAATGGCACTCAGTAAATCGTTATTAATTCAGCACATTCATTTAACCTTCAAAAACATTTTTTGGCTACAAGCAGTTAAACAACGGTAGCACACTTAGGACAATATATTGGATATGAGCCATGATCCATTAATATTGTAAAATGTTGTTGTTGTATTCATGTTTTTAGAAAACATAGATCTAAATGTTAAATAAATCTAAATACAGACATTTTACATGTGTATTTTTCTAAAAATCCTAACTTAATGTGAAAAAAAAGAATACAGGGTTAACTAAAAGTGTAAACCTAAGTAACTCATGTCAGCATCTTTCTTTCCCTCTAAACAGCTGATTATCTTGGAGGACTATGCTGACCCTTTTGATGCTGAGAAAACGAGAGAGCAGAGAGAAGCTGAAAGAGAAGGAGAGAACGATGGATATATGGAGCCGTATGATGCCCAACTCATTATCACAGGTCCTCTCTCTTTCACTTCTTATCTACGTTGCTTCTTTCTTTGCTCATATTTTTCCATTCTATTCTTATTTCTTTATTCTCCTTTCCCCTTCTTGATGATTGAAGGACTGCAGGCAGATTTTCAGGGATTTAAAATCACAGCACCCTCTTGTAAATGTCGGTCTCCCCTCTCGGGTGGTTGCTACAGTGATGGTGTTGTGCAGGGACAATGGGTGCAGTTTCCTCTTTCTGCTTCCCGTTTCCTGTCCGTGTTTCCTTTGCCCCATTCTATGGGCAGGAAGTTGACCCCTGCTGTCCCCCCCAGTGTGCTTGACTGTGTGAGAAAGCCCCCCCTCCTCTCCCAACAGTGACTTCCTAGAACTCAGGAAGTAGGTCTGCTAAACGAGCCAATCCCAAGCCAGGGCCGTCCTTCCCCTGGTACTGCCATTGTTTTCTCACACAATAGGCCAGACACAAAGTGACAGCGGACTAACACAGCTTGAAAGATGGAGCACTGTGCATTTGTTACTGTTCCCCCATTAAACCCACAATACGTACATTGTGTGCTACAGGCAACTTGACTTTTGTTAAAAAACGTGAAAATGTTCCCTCACTCATTCAGGAAGCTTTATCAAGTATGTGGAACTATGAGATGAATTGATAAAGCATCTCAGATAAATACAGTCAACTTGACTTACTATTAGACATTTAAAAATGAGTGGCTAGATAACTGGACACTCTTTTGAAAGTTATTGTAAGTATTAAGTATAATGAATCAGCGGGACAGACATATCTTGCTATATGTAAGTAGTTTGCACAGAGCCCACAGTCATCACCTATACCTAAAAGCTGTGATTATCAAAATGGGGTCTGGGGACACCCAGGGGTCTGTGCAGCATAGTCATGATTTTTTAAATTTTATTACAGCAGTAGAAATCACACTCTATGGTTATAACGCTGTTATATTTAAAATTTCATATTTAAGAGTTCTTGGAGTTATTAGTCATTTTGACTGCTTATCTGAATTGTTGAATCGTTGTTTAATCCAAACCTTAATAACTAGTAATAACAAGTAGGTCTATAAATAATGTCACTGTTGGTAAAAAGTTCTAGGTCTCCAATGAATAGACAAAATATTACTGTACACATTCAAATAATGAGCCTAATGTGTGAATAGCTGGGTTAGGTTTATAAAGTAAATCTGTGCTTATTTTACAGATAAAAGGGATGCCTGGCTATAAAAAAAGCTGCTTTTCTGCATCAGTTATGTGTCAGTGTATATTCTGTGTGAGCTTGAAGTGAACACAGTTAAAGATTCAGAATCTGATTTGTGAATTAGTGAAGTGAAGATTTTTGTAGCCAGGGCTTGATCTAAGATGTGATGCGAAGAAATGCACAGTAAATAGGACAAATATCACCCTCCAGTAAAACTGACATTCCATTTTCCATCTTCTTTGGAATAATGTTTTTTGATATCACTTATCTTAGATATTACATATTAATTTTATTATTGTTAGTCTTTAGAAATAGCATAGTGAACATTACAACAAGATCACCTGCTAGGATAGATTAATTTAATCAATTCGTCTGCTTCTTGTGGAAAGTGTTTAAGACTTTGCCGGGTGATTTAATGACATTTGGGAACAGCCTTGCTTTCATCCTGAGCTAAAAAAACAAGTATTTTAACGTATGCTATATCCCTAATCGCTCTACTGTATCATTTGCCGCAACCGTCCATGTGTATGTATTCAAAGTATGAGGTAAAAATATGGTCCATAAATGAAATCAATACATTTGTAGTTTGTAACATCTAATTCTCAGTGTTGTACTGCTTCTCTGAATTCCATTCACTGCAAAAATCACCCTGGCCCAGACTGGAGTTTGTTTAATTATAGGTGACTGAATCATCTTATAACCCTGTTCAGTGTAAGTGTGTGAAAGGTCAGTGTTTGTTCCTGCAGAGATTCGTCGTCGCGGGTCCAAGGACCTTCTGAAGGTGTGCGTGGTGTTGAACGGAGGAGATGGAGAAGGGTCTGGATCCACACAGATCTACGACGTGCCATATGAAGAGGTTCTGGAGGGCATCCCCCTGACCCGGCCCGAGTCTGACCCCCGACCACCTGCTGAATATGAACTCCCCTGGGAGTGGAAGAAGGAGCAAATTGTTCGAGCACTGTCAGGTAAGAATAGCATTTCACCCTGACATTCTGCTCCCATCCAAAGTGCTCATTTTAAAATTTTACTAAACATGATTTACAACATGACTTAAAAAATTCTAAATGAAGCAAAGTGGAACATAACTTCATAAATGAAAATATAAAATAAACACATAATTTTAGTCTTGTCTCATGACCTCCATTAGGAAGATTCCCAAGCAAGTGAAAAGATTGATTATATTCATAATCATTGAAATGAAGCTGGGCAGGGGATAATGCTGGCGCCTTACAGCTCCAGGGTCGTCGGTTCGATTCTGAGCTCAGGTTACTGCCTGTGTGGATTTTCTATGTATGTTCTCCCCGTCTACATGGGTTTCCTCCAGGTACTTAGGTTGCACTGGAAAGTCTAAATTGCCTCTCTGTGTGAATGTGTGTGTGTGTGTCTGATGGGTCGGTGTCCCATTCAAGTGTATTCCTGCCTTCCACCCAGTGTTCCTGGGATAGGCTCTGGATCCAGAGTGACAGTGACCAGGATAAAGTGATTACTGAATGAATGAATGAATGAGATGAAACTATAAACATCAATTCATAACCAATATTTACAACCAATTTTACAATTGCATTATTTAATTTGGATCAAAATGACCCATTTCAAACCTTTAAAAAAATAGAAAAACCTTATTTCATCCTTCACGACACTTTTATAATCGCATTTGCTAATCAAAAACGTTGTCCGACCTACAGGTGAGCAGTGAACAGAACATGAAGATGAATTAAACCACTTTAATGTGGATAATATGGATTTGGATTATTATTCTTTTTAAATATGGAAAGATTAAATATGTATTGTGTAATGTGTTTTGATCACAATAAAGATTTAACCTGTTTACACAGTTATTGATATTATAGCATTATTATATAAAGTGCTAATCTGTTTGCCCATTGAGAAAGTGTCATGGACTGAACAGCCTCATTGCTCCACTGCATCTTCACTCATTAGCTCAGTTTGATGGTGTGGAGAGGGTGGTTAAAGAGGACTCTGCTCCCACTGGTGTTAAACAACAGACTCTGCGCTCTGTGAAGAGCTGGACACCCAAATCCCTGCGCCTGTCCCCTCCCTCCTCCCCGAAAGCCAGCCCGGACTCTGAGAGCCCTAAAGTGGACCCCACCGTGCCCCTCGAGTTACAGAGGTGTGTGTATGCTCTTAAAGTATGGAATAGCACATCCTGACTGTCATGTCACATATACCTGTTTACTGTATGTGTGATGCTCATTTTTGTCCTTGATATGATTTTATGGTTTTAGGACCCCAGTACTATTCCATTAGTAGATTTGTAAAACATTCTCCCTAACAACAGCATATACACTATATCAACTAATAATGCTAGGGTATAATGATAGGGGATATAATGATCAGGTGATTTGGATCGATATATCAGTTTTATAGGCTGCGATTGAAATTAATTGAGATATGAAGTGAATAATCATAATCGATTATTATTGAAAAAGAACAGACAATTGGTGTGTAAAAAATAAATTTTTTTAATATACAGTATAACTGATGTGTAACAGTTATGTAATAGGCTAGCAAGACGATTTGCCAGTAATCTGATACTTTATTAATAGTCCTTCTCTATGTCATTATCATTTGTAAATTAACAGTAGGCTTATCTTAGATTCAGAACAAAGTTGGTCACATATCATTCAGAGGCTAATAAATCCAACTGTATCATAGCAGACTCATTATATTCTCAAATATCGAACCATTGCCTTATGAATCGAAACAATATTGTATTGTACTGTAGCAGATTGACTGGTATCTTCAAATTTTAAATCATCGCCTTCAAAATCAAAATCGTACTGAAACCTCAGGTATACACACCAAAAAAATAATAGAATTTTGTTATTTTGTTGAAAGTGCAAATTAATTAGTTCTGTTAGACGGGTTGTCTAGAGTAAGAGCATTACGGAATTATTTGTTTGATGTACAGAAGTGATGCAGTCTTTTCCATGGAAAAAAAAAATTCTGCTATTGCCCCGATTACGAGAAGATTCATCCTGCTAGTGGACTGCTCACGCTGTCATTTCATCATCATTTTTGTGATGAGTGAGGATTTAGACATATTTCTGCCAAGTGCACTACAGCCGACATCATACAGTTTAGCATGTCTCTGTTTGCAACTAACATAAGAATCAGGGTTAAACCTTGAAAATACCATAGTCATACAATTGGGTTGAATTTTAAATGAAAATTTCAAATCGTGTCTGCTTGATCTATTTTTATTTCTTCTCTCTTCTCACTTGATGGTAGAGAGATTCATTATGGGTTTAGTTATGTAATTCTCTCTCTCTCTCTCTCTCTTTCTCTCTCTTGCTGTTTAGCTGGTACCATGGCAGCGTCAGTCGTCAAGAGGCTGAGGCTCAGCTGCAGAACTGTAAGGAAGCCAGCTTCCTGGTGCGCGACAGCGAATCAGCCACCAGCAAATACTCCATTGCCCTGAAGTAAGGCTCTATATACAGACAGGTGACAAATTAAAGGAAAAACTAAGACAATTTGGCTTACTAAGGTGTTGTGCAACACAGAACGACAAAACAGTGTACCTTGGCATAGATTCTATATGTCTGTGGAACTGTAGTGGAGAGAAGAACACCTTCTTCCAAAAGATATTCCCTCAGTTGGTGCTTTCATGATGATGATAGAGTATGCTGTCTAACACTTCGTTCTAAAATCTATAATTTATTTTCTGCATAAAAAAACATTCAGTGAACCTGTGGACAAAGAGATTCCCATCAGGATAGAAATGTTGCATCATAAGATAACGGTGATCAGTCAGAAGAACTTTCCGTTGATTTGCAATGACGATTCCTTCTAAGTGGGCAAATGGACCCAAATCACACCAGCAAAATGAACCCCGCAGTATAACAAAGCCAGCCGGATTTTTTTCCTTTCATAGTGTGACTAAGCATCCTTGAAAAAGCTGATGTAGGTGATATAAAATCTGCCTGCTTAATCTCTCTCTCTCTCACTGTCCCTCTCTCTCTGTCTCTTTATCTGCAGGACCAGCCAGGGTTGTGTGCACATTATTGTAGCACAGACCAAAGAGTGTGGCTATACACTGGACCAGAGCAGCTGTGTGTTTCCCAGCATCCCAGAGGTGGTGCACCACTACTGCACCCAGCGTCTGCCCTTCACTGGAGCTGAGCACATGACCCTGCAGCACCCTGTACCCCGTACACACTGATCATCTCCCAAAACACTTCTCACTACAGCCAAGCACATCATCTCCCTACATCTCCCTGCAGACACACACTGGAAAATCCTACATAGCAGCTAACTTCAATGCTGGACAAGTAACTAATAATGACTGCCACATAAATATTCCCCAGCGGGGCATATCCACTACCATAATCCACTACCATAATCCCAACCTAATACTCATCCTTCCTCCCTGTATACATGTGTTTGTGTGTGATTATTGTTTTTGGAATGAATGTGTTTCAGTATTCTGTACTGTATTCCCGATTTTATTTTCCCAATTTAAGCCAAAGCCATTAGTCATGTACTAACCTCTAATGACCCAAAAGGGGAAATAATACTACAAATGCTAAAGTTTAGACACAGCATTGTGGTTTATTTAGTTTCTAATTTGTTTGTGAATATGTTTCCTTCACACCTTACTTGTCTCCTCTCTCTGGTACCTTCTGGAGTCTGTGAACGTGTTAAGCTTCTAATCATCACTCTACAAAAAGTGCCTCTGTTCTAATGGCACTCCGGAGGCAGAAGACGACAATAATGACACCACTGAGATGCTCATTAGCTCCCCCTGATGACTGCAATCACACACCGCAACAAGATGGAGTCAGTTCTTAAGTCTTCAGATCTGTTGCCAAATCAATCAATCAATCAATCAATCAGTCAGTCAGTTTGCCCTTTGTCTGTTAGGCTGCTTATCTTGATGACTGTGTGTATGTAAGAGCCAAATCTTGTTTGTGTTGCTCATTTGTTGTGTCTTATTGTTGTCTTTTATATTTCAAGATTAAACGATATCTTAAAAGTATTGACAGCTGCAGGACAATCAAGTTGGCTGACATTGGCCATCTGATCAGTGAAGTGTCTCTAGTGATTGGCCCACTTTCCTGTATGCCCTTGATAAAGCTTTCTGCTGATTGGGAGTCGTGTTTGGGGTGTTAATTTGATTTTGTGGTGTAAGCACTCAAGGTTGATAAGTGGTAGAGGATCTGTGGCTGCTACTGGTGAGTGCATTGCACTGAACGATTTCATACAAAAAAAATACACTTTTGATATGCAATTTTTTGTTTATTTTCATGCATTTATTTTGAAATTTGAAAATGGAAAAGTGCCCTTAAAGTGATAACGCAATTCTAATTTTTAAAGAATTTTACCTTTGTACAATATAAGATCATGCAAAGCCTTAAATAAAGAAATTGTGATTTTAAATGTGCTTGAACTTGATTTAAAATATATTGTGCCATACTGTATAAGGCTGAATATAATGCTCTCTCTTTCTCACACACTAAGGTCTCCCTTCACAAACACACACACACACACAACCTGACATGCCTTTGCCTCCAGAATTGGTTGTGAATCCAAATGCAAAGACAACTGTCTGTGTGCATCCCTCAAAGCTGTTGACCTTAGTGTGAAATCAATTAAACCGCAACAGGCTTGCTCCATCTCACAGACGTGTGCAAGCTCATACACACACACAAACATGCACACAAACACATGCTACGTTCCCAGATGTCCAGAATGCATCAGATGAAAGCCTAATTGAAATACAGTGTTAGCACAACCAGACCAAAGCAAGGCCTTTGTGTGTGTGCGTGTGTGTGTGTGTGTATCTGTATGTGAGCTTGCACATATGTCAGGTTTTTTCCTAGGTAATGGATTACCAGGTTGCTATGGCAAACAGTGAAGTAGAGCTGTTACTACATTAAGGAAGTGAATGAGGGAGGAACAGACATCTGAAATAAACTGAATAACTGGTAATGCTGTTCCATATATGGCCCCTTGCAACATGCTGTTTTTTGACACTTCGACTGACTTTTTGTCTCAAACTCACACCCAAATCTAGGATATATGATCCCTGCTTAAAGAGCACCATACAATTAATGTGAGTAATAAAACACAGTGGGGCATGATGTTATAGGAAAATAATCATTCATTATTTTCAAAATCATACGATAAAATGCAGTGCAAAATCCTCTGTCCTGAAAAAGAACAGGATTAAATAACAGCACATTATATCTTAGATTAAGTAGATACAGGTCTGTGTGAATGAGCTACTACTAAAGAAGCCATACAGAACAAGCATGTTAATACAAACCTTGCAGCTGGTTGTACTGTCAGAGCTGATGTTTGTCAATGCCTTCTAACCAATCAGATTCGAGAATTCAATAACAGTGTGGTATAGATGTTACCTGTCAGGGCTTGAAACACTGAAGTACACAAAACACCATGAACGAAGAAGTTACAAATAACATACATATACAAATAACACATAAATAAGAATAATAACACAAAATAAAGATACACTAGCAAATAATGTAGATGGCAAGAAACAAAAACACGCAACTGGAAAACAAACTGGAACACACAGACATTGGAACATAAACTACTTTAACTTGAGAACAAGACACAAATGTCATAGATAATACGAGAAACCAGTGAACAAGCAATGGAGGGAAAAACAAAATCAAAATAACAAAAAAAAGCACAAAACTCAGGGGAAGTGGAGTGTTGTGTGTGCAGCATGGAGGCTGTGTATTTAGTAATAACAGTAATATCATGGAAATGTACAGTAATTAAAGCAAGTTATAGATATGTTATATAACCACCCCCCAATTTAACATCTACACACATCCACTTAGAAAAATGCATACACACAGCGGAGTAAACTTATTTTGTAAGGATCTATCAGGTCTGTCTGTCTCCTTGTCTCAGTTTATCTCTTTATACTTCTCCGGTGCATGTAGCCGTTTGAGACAGACATCAGTTACAGCCAAAGCTTCACACACTCAAATGAATGAGTGTGAAGCTTTAACCAGCGAGTGTTACTGGCCAAACAGATGGAGAGTCAGAGAGAAGGAGAAGGATGGGGAGAGATTGAAGGGCAGGAGGTGAGAGATGTACATCAGTGGGGTCCAACACTCTAAATATTTCACTGAGTGACTCTGATCACACTGCTGCACCCTGAAGTTCTCCTGTCAAGTCATTCTGAGTAGTAAGAAAGCAAGAGAAAGGATGAGAGCGAGAGAAAAAAAATTCAGCAGGAGGTGAGGGAAGACGCAGAAGAACAAGATAGGGGACAGAGTAGGTGGACGTATGGGTGTGAGTTAAAAGGGATTATATAACTTATATCACTATGTGACACTATATCACTACGTCGCATGGCTTTTTCCTAAAGACTCCTTACATTTTGCTTCAGTCCTTTTTTTCTGTCTTCTCCCTGCCCTCTTTATTTCCTTATCTTGTTTCTCCTACAGTGGTTTCTATATCCCTGTTTTCTCCACTTCTTTTATTTTCTCTGTCTCTCTCTCATTAATGTATATCTTTTCTCTTTAGTCATGTGATCAGTGTATTCCAGCATTGTGGTTTATTTCTGAAAGGTTCAGATACCTCACTCCACCAGATGACTCACTGCTAAAAGCGCATAGCTGCAGACATGTGTGCAAATAGTAAATGGACATGTGTAACCATCTAAGAGTGAGTCACCGGTGACAAAGTTGCTGTCTACTAGCACTTCGGTTCAACCCCTATGCCCAATGCTTTCTCTCGCCCACGCTCTCACTCTTTCTCTTAATCTCTCCTTTATGTCCATCATATTATTCTTCTTTCATCCACCTCATGGTAGAGAGCATGTATACTAGATCCCTTGGAGAATACACAGAAATAGTTAGTTAAGAGCATAGTACCAGTGAAGAAAGACATTCCAAGAGAAAGGGCATGTGTGTGTGAAAGAGAGAGAGAGAGAGAGAGAGAGAGAGAGAGAGAATGGGAATTGCATCATTTTCCCAGAAGCTATGGTTAGTCATGGAACACTGAGCGCACCATTTTGGACACAGCAACTCTAGAATCACTGAGTGAAAAGCAAGAGGCACGGCCATGCCAACAGGCGTGGGGCATGATATGTGCATCCCTGTCCAAGCCATTTTGAGAAAGATACTGATGAATCCCGATCTCCCTATATGTACACTACACAGGGCAGGGGAGCCCAGCTGCACTGCTGGAGGGCTAAAGTCCACAGCTTAATTTACTGATCTAACAGACCTTATTCAACTCATCATAAGGATCATTACCAGCCAGGTTTAGCAGGTATGGGCAAATCACCAAACTGTACTGTAACACATGACCAGCACTACATAGGGTATGAAATAACAGATTCTACACCCTTTGTCCAAAAGGAGGTCATTGGGAATTTAGCATGTAATCAACACCTCCACTTGTTTAGGTCAAAACAAATGAAAACATGTCTCCCCACAATGTTAGCATGTCACAGTGCAAAGTGATGCACGGAAATGGCAAGGTCTTAACTGTATACGACTTGCAAACCTTTCTTAAAGGTTCAGTGTAGAAGAGAAGATTTCCTTTTTCTCAGAAAAGGTCCTGAGTATTTCTGGTTCTAACCTCTGTAGGAAGATAAGAACAATTGACTATCCAAGAAAAACTCTTGAAGGGTCCAACGCCAATTGTCTCCAGTGACATAGGGCAACTTGAATCAGCAACATAACGTGGTTGTTAATGGTTTCTTTTCATCTCAAGTGGATTAATGATGACTGTTCTAGATTTAAATAAAGCTTGAATGTGGTAAGTGGGTTCTTGTAGAATGTCATGCCTTTATATACAACAAATGTTCACTGAATCATTCACAGCTGGCGAACATTACAACTTTATTATGTGTTCGGGAATGACTTTGCAACAGAGACAGTTTGTGTCCTTTGGGGAAATACACTGGAGCGGGAGAGCCAGAGACATGTCTCCATCTCTACATCCACCTCCCCTCCTCTTTACCTTTTCGCCCATCTGTGATGGACATCATCACTTACTGGTTCGATTCTTTAGGAATGCCTGTTCATGGAGGGAGTTGAGTGAATCGAAGTGTTATGATTCCTTAGATTCAGCATTCATAGTGAGTGCCTAGAAAAGTAGTAGGCTGTAATTTCCTTTCAAATCACGTCCAAATATGTAATTCACTTGGGCTGCCTGTTTTATGGCTAAGCAAGTAGGCCTATAACCACATTCAGCCTACAGGTCCCCTACAGAGAACCACATGTCATGTTGCACACATTTTCCACATGATTTTTTTTCCTCACATGATTCATGTTATTTTGACCTGTAGGGAATGTGGTTTCATGTTGTAGATGTGTTTTCCTCTCATGGATTATCTTATCACGCAATGTCAGGGCATAACATGCTGAAATGCACCTTCACGTGCTTTTCACATGGCATGCATGAACATACCGTGAAACGAAAAAAAAAAGAGTCGACCCTTAAAAGAGTCGTTCATATTGAACCGATTCGTGCATGAATCTCCCATCAGTAACGGTGCACTTCACGCGCGTCACGATCAACCCACCATATACCTGGCTTCTCGTAACACACTCCTCTCTCCCTTGTATTGTAAAGTATGCTTTGTAAGTCCAGGGTCGACGTGAAGCCATCCTAGCCTACAGAATTAGGAGAAGAAAGCAGAACACACGGCGATTCGGGTTTAGTGTCCACCTCTCCACTCCGCAGTCGCTCACCGATCCGCGCGCGCGCAAAAAATCCCATCTGTCATTCGTGCGACCGATGTCCTCCTCATCCGAGCCGACATGGCTCCATGGACGGCGTTGTGCCTGCTGCTGGCCACTGCGACAAGTAAGTCACAGCTGTTACATCAGGCATAAAGAGGAAAGCACACGGATTTGCGTGTCCTATTTTATTTGCGTGTGCAGGAGGTGTGTGTGTGTGTGTGTGTGTGTGTGTGTGAGAGAGAGAGAGAGAGAGAGCTTTTCACTGCGTAGCATCTCAGATTGAGCAGGTTTATATCATTCCGTTAGAGAAAGAAACGCCCTGAAACAAGAGGGGCATCTGTTCCAGGGGAATGTAAGAAAGAGTGGGTATATGCCATGATCTGCATGTAGAAGGCCTATAGAAAGAATAATCCTGTATATGCCTTAAAGAGAATATTCCGATTATTAGTATTATTATTGGTGTATCTTATTTTACTATGAACCATAATAAAATATTACTAAATAAAATTATTACAAAAATATGAATAAAATAAGATTTTAGTATGATGAACCATAAGCTCTCTCTCTCTCTCTCTCTCTCTCTCTCTCTCTCTCTGTGTGTGTGTGTGTGTGTTGATGAGAGGCATCAGATCTTATTTAGCCATGTCTAATCTGTCAGTAGCCTTAAGTAAGTTTGTGTGTGTGTGTGAAGAGTTCAGGTATTTGGATGTGTGTGTGCCCATGAGAGGCATCAAATCTTATTTAGCCATGTCTAATCTGTCAGTAGCCGTAAGTAAGTTTGTGTGTGTGTGTGTGTGTGTGTGTGTCAATGAGAGGCATCAGATCTTATTTAGCCATGTCTAACTTGTCAGTAGCCTTAAGCAAGTGTGAGTTCAGATATTTGGATGTTGGCATACGAGTGTGTGTGTGTGTGTGTGTGTGTGTGTGTGTGTGTGTGTGTGTGTGCATCAGCTTGTGTTAATCAGGGGTGTTAACAGAAAGTCATTGGCAGTATTGAACAAGACAATGAATAATTACTTGTGCAGTGTGAACACAGCAGATGTGCACACACTCACACACACACACACACACACACACACACACACCACAAAGCTGTGAAAATCAGCTCAGATTTTATTTGTGCACTGAAGCCCAGCTAATAAACGGAGAAGTGAAATGAAAGAATGACTCAATAAGCGGAGGGGATACAGTGAGGTCACAGCCAGTAATGGGTCTAAGGAACATCAGTATAGATCCTTCATGCCTTCATCCTGCATTCTTCTTCATGTGACTCATTAAGAGGGAATTTAAGGAGGCAATAGAGAGGCAGCAAATGCACTAAACTACGAGGTTCATTAACTAGCATGCTGAGTACAGCTATATTCTCATTAACCACCATCAAGTCAGCAGCACTCACTTGATGGGGGTTAATGAACTCAGCAGTGTCATCTATATGGAAAGAGGCCTATATTCATGATTATTCATGGACACTGTGCCATTTTCAGTTTCTTGTCATTCTTGTGCGTATGACAAATAGAAAATAGGCCAATATTTTTCAGCCTATCATTAATCACTATTTAGTCATTTCCTATTTCATTTCCATTATTCTGTCTAGTACTGATGAATACTCACACTTTCTATTTCAAGACAGAAAAAATAGATCCATCCTCAACAGATAAAAGAAACAAACAAAAAAAAAACATGGCTTTTTGATGTGAAGCGGTCCACAGCACCCTTGCAACATCTCTTCTACATAGATAGTACACTTTGCATAATAGATGTGCTTGTATGGGCCTGCATGTCATCATCCTTTTCATTTGACTGCCCGGTGAATGCTGCTCAGCCCTTTGAGGAGAAACTGCATTTTTAAAATGCATCATGCTCAGAAGCAGTAATAGATCAAGCTTGGAGCGCTTCATCCTAACATCTGTAAATGTATACTACAAATATACACTCATGGTTTATGGCAAAACCTACACAGTGCATAGTTTATGCACCAACACTTTAAATAGCACTGTAGAAAAAATGGTACGGCCTCCATTCTCAATAATGAGGAGTTGTAGCTGGTCTGCTCATCAAATAAAAACACATGTGCTGCATTTACGCATTGTGTATAGGCACACACTATCAAGTCTGGGCTTATGTACACAGTAGATAGCAATAACCCACACAGAAGAAGTACATAATAACAGCCATGGTCAGGCAAACAGCAGAAACACTGCAGAACTCCTAGTGTGCTATCAAGTGCCAAGCAGGACAAGACAATCCGAGAGTGGTGTCTTCACAGCCAAAGCAAGGATCAATGCAGACTTCCTCTCATCTAGATTGCCATTGTTAAGTACTCTCATTAAGAGCAATTAGCATCAGTGTTTTGGTTCTGGCTCTGCTGCGAGGGTCGCGTGCTATTCAGCTCTTTCTTCACATAAAGATGTGCAGATTGGCAATGATTCTGAATGGATTCTTCCTCAGGAGAGTAGTGAAGATGGATTGTAATAGAGTGATGTACAACCTTCATCCATCATAAATCAATAGCAGGGGCAGACAGGGTCAGTACATGTGTACCACCCAAGGCTTCATCCATCATCAGTACTGCTGTACTCTCCACATGATCCTACATCATTCTCCCGAGTACGTCAGAGATGAGTGCAGCAGTTTTTTAGAGAAACTTAGAAGAAGTGGATGTGTTTTCTTTCTGTGCTAGATAATTCTGAACATAAACACAAGCTTAGACATACATACAGAGAAGACCAGGGTTGTTATTATACCATAAATTTGACTTTGACACCATTACCAATACACTGTCACAATGCGCAACACCAGAATGACAAAACACTTGTCATTGCCTGACATTCATCACACATTTAATCATTTTGCTTTTTTTATTTTGTGAATGTTGACTGTTTCTAGAAGCATACATTTAATATATGATACTTTTCAGTAGAACCATTTAGATCTGCTGATGGCCTAAAAACAGATTTTGTGTAATTAAGTATTTCTCCCTGAGTTGCCACGAATGGCTTATGGGGCTGTATGGGGCACTGTATGAATTCTGATTTAAACTGCATTACTCTCTTGACTGATCTGTAGGCATAATTCAGTGCCAAATAGTGTTGGTCACATTAAATAAAGGGTTGAAAGTATCAAAAGTTAGAGCTTTAAATTGTTTACCATATTGTATTTATGAAAAAGTATTGAAGTTCTGATACTTTGTGTAACAGTAGAATGAAATTACTTACTATTCATATCATGATAACTACCCAACCTTTTATCATGGATTATGATATTGTGACATTGTATTAAAAATACTACATAGCAATAGGGAAAAAATAATACATGTTTAAATATGATCTTTTTTGTTATGAATTAAGTCCTATAAAGGGAGCAAAGACTGTGTATCTGAAAACAACCTTAATAATAATAATAATAATAAAAGTAAAAGTAAAAAACTGCATGTATCTTTCATTATGTTCTTTAAATAGGACACTCAAATTGCTGTCTAGCTCCCACTGCAGATGCAAACAGTTTATCACAGCTGTAAACTGGAGATGTACTGATCCAATACTCCGTGTCAGCAGACCCATAGCCTCATACTGAACATCATTTGAACACACTCAGTACTGTTTGACTATATTGTATATAATTATGGAAGAGAAATTATTTAAAATCTGACTATCCATTGTCACCATCACGTCTGGCTTGTTCATTAGGGATGAAATTTTGTTGAATTGGTTAAACTCAGAAACTCAGAAACTTAGATGAAGTGTGTGTGTGTGTGTGTGTGTGTGTGTGTGTGTGTGTTTGGGTATGTGTGTGTGTGTTTGTTGGGGGGAGGGTTTGGTGTGGTATGGTGTGTATATTCTGCTGTTTATACATATCTGGGTGCAATTGCATGTCAGTGTAGTTTGATTGTATATGAGTATTGTAAGGTCAACTGTGTTCTCTCGATTGCCCAATACAAATTTCTCCTAAGGGAAACAATAAAGGCTAATCTATCTAAACACAGGATTGCTATCATATTTTTCAGTCTGATCCAATAATGTATATAATACGCATATATAACACTGATTGTGCTTGAGAACAGGACACAATTTGTCCTGATATATGCTACCATTACGCTCGTGACATTTTGCATGGCAAACATGGCAATGGCAGCTTGCAGAGAGCAGGCTAGGTTACTTTGAGGATTATCAAATCAGAGCTTGTATCTTGTATCAAAAAATGGAAAAGCCGGATTGGTGCATCCCTAGTTTGAAGATTACTGCAAGTCTTTATATTTTGCATTACTGTGTAACAACTATACAGGCAAATACAAAGGTCACATCATGTCTAATGCAGATAAATTTATTTTAAATGGTCCATAAATGATGATGTTGATTACTGCACGCCATCAGTATTATATTGTATCATTATCTGCCTATGTCTGTGGCAAATGCACACGTGTATGCATTTAACTCCAACTGTGTATCCTTCTGAGAGGAGTTTGGAGTTACTGAAGGTGTGGGGGGATAGGTCACCTTCTGTTCTATATTTAGCACCTATTCCATACACCTCAGTGCACACACACACACACACACACACACACACACACACACACGCTCCTCTTTCTCTTATGTACACTGACTTTCAAAGGCATTTCTGCACTTCCAAAACTGCAGTTCTACATCAAAAAGGGACTTCCTATCCAATCATCCTAAACAGATTTTCCTTACAGATCTGTGAATAACTGTCAAAAAATAATGACGGTAAATTCTTGTACAAATTATTTTTTTAATGCTTTTTTCCTATTACTTTATAAATCAGTTAAATCTGTAGTACTGATCCTAACAGTGCTCCTTTGGTTCTCCAATGGTCAGAAGAAAAGGGATGTAAAATATGCACACGTTTATTGGTGCACCAGACCTCAGTGTAAGATGAATCTCACACTTTACCAGAAATAGAAAACCTCCCATCAGATAGGTTTACTTTTATTGGAATTTGTTACTCGTGATTCACAACTGAACGCATAAATCATTTTGAAATGCAGGCCATCCTCAAAAAACAAGAACAACAAAAGAGTACTGTATATTCTTTATGTGTGCTCTTGCCATGACACCATCAATACACAAGTCTCTGTGTCAAGCTAAAAGAGTTATGGGGGTGGGGGCTGTGGGATGGTGAAACTAGAAATAGTCTCAATGTGCAGTCCTGAGTCCTAGCATTTTAATGGTGTTAAACAGGAAAAGGCAATTATACACTCACTGAACACTTTATTAGGAACACTGTACTAATCCTGGGTAGGACTTCCCTTTGCTCTCAAAACAGCCTAAATTCTTCGTGGCATTGATTCCACAAGATAGTGGAAACATTCCTTTGAGATTCTGGTCCATGTTGAAATGATTGCATCACGTAATTCCTGCAAAATTTTCAGGTGCACTTTCATGCTGCGAATCTCCCATTCTACCACATCCCAAAGGTGTTCCAGTGGATTCAGATCCGGTGACTGGGAAGGCCAGTGAAACACACTGAACTCATTGTCATGTTCATGAAACCAGTTTGAGATGAATTTTGCTTTGTGACATGGTGCATTATCATGCTGGAAGTAGCCATTAGAAGATGGATAAATTCTGGCTATGAAGAAATGTGCATGGTCAGCAACAATACTCATATAGTCTGTGGCATTCAAGCGACGACTGATTGGTATTAACAGGCCCAAAGTGTGCAAAGAAAACATTCCCCACACCATTACACCACCCCCACCAGCCTGGACTGTTGACACAAGGCAGGTTGGGTCCATGGATTCATGCTGCTGGGGCCAAATTATGACCATCTGTGTGCCTCAGCAGAATTCCAGATTCATTAGACCAGCCTACATTTTTCCTTCAACTGTCCAGTTTTGGTGAGCCTGTGCCCACTGTAGCCTCAGCTTTCTGTTCTTGGCTGACAGAAGTGAACCCCAACATGTTATTCTGCTGTTGTAGCCCATTTGCCTCAAGGTTTGATGTGTTGTGTATTCTGAGATGCTTTTCTGCTTACCACAGTTGTACAAAGTAGTTATCTCAGTTACTGTAGCCTTTCTGTCAGCTCGAACCAGTCTGGCCATTCTCTGTTGACTTCTCTCAAAAGCAAGGTGTTTCCGTCCACAGAACTGCTGCTCACTGGATGTTTTTCTTTATTGCACCATTCAATGTAGTCTCTAGAGACTGTTGTGCATGAAAATCCCAGGAGATCAGCAGTTAGAGAAATACTCAAACCAGCACATCCAGTACCAACAATCGTGCCACTGACATCACATTTTTTCCCCATTCTGATGGTTGATGTGAATATTACCCGAAGTTGCTGGCCCGTATCTGCATGACTTTATGCATGGTTGGCTAATTAGATAATTGCATGATTGAGTAGGTGTACAGGTGTTCCTAATAAAGTACACAGTGAGTACAGCTTGGATATTACTGTACAGTTTATGATTTTTAAGCTGAGAGATGATTAGTGGCTTGACCATGAACCTTAACCCTGTTTATTGACAATGAGCTCAGTCCAGTCTGAATACTCCTTGCTTCTTCATTGGTGTTATACTAGATTTTATGTGGTATTAGATTAGATTACGTTTTGAGATTGCGGATTTGTTTATGGAAAAAGGCAGAAATTTCATCGCAGAATGACCCTTGTGATCCGGTGCTGGGACAAATGAACATAAGTCTGTTCTGCTTTAACATATGGCACAAAGGCACTGTTTCCAGAAACCGAGCTCATTTATAGAAGGGCTGGCACTGACATGCTGTTACACTGATGGCAATAACATAGGCTCTGATAATGATTAAAAATGAATGCATTTCATTTAATGCTGTGTTTGGCATTTAAAGCTCAGTGAAGAATGTCAGGGAGGAATTTGATCTAAGGGGGGGTGGGGGAGCTTTGCAGCTTGCATCCTTATTTAGCCTTTTTAAGCATTTGTTCTCAACCAGAATGAGCCTTTTAATGATATGTGCACACAAACACATTAATCTAACCATGGTGTCACAATGGGAAACGTGAAGACTTATAGTATGACTTCTATTTATCAGACTGATACTGTATACCAAAACCACCTACTCACTATTTTCATTTTCTCACAAAATTCACAAAATTATTTGATTCTTTATGTGATATTCCAGTTTTACTGTTGCTGTGGATCCCACTGCTATGAGACAGCTACTTTATTCCATAGAAAAATCTTCACAATTATTATGATGAATAAGATATTTTTTCCCCTCAAAGCCTATCATGAAATAACTTGATGACAAATCAAGTTATTTATCTGGAATACAATATTCTTACTGGTTGCATTTGATACATCTGATACAGTTTCTAGAAGAAACAATTAATTTGAACAAATCAATGTATTCCAATAATTTATGAATTATACATCTTCTGAAGTCACTGCTTTTGAGAGAAAAATGTCCTCTATTATATGGGATAAAGGGCCTCCAGGGACAACTTATCATTCATTAATATAGTGACTTAATATAGGCTACATTAGTCACTGATAACCATATACAGTGAAGAACTGTTGTGCTGTCATTACTAGCAACTAGGTAGTTAAATAAAAACGAATGTTCTAAACTGATGTCAGGTTAGGCTCACTTACTAATGCTAACTAATTAGCTAACCCCGTTTGGCTTGATATATACTGGGAACCCCTCACAAAACCTGCCTTTTCGGAGATGCTCTGACCCAGTCATCTAGCCATCACAATTTGGCCCTTGTCAAGGGATAATATATCCCACTCCTAAACAGGTGCCACTGTAACGTGATAATCGATGTTATTCACATCATCTCTCAGTAGTTTTAATGTTATGGCTGATTGGTGTATGTGACATGGAAAGAAAATGCAAACATAGGCTCGAACTGGTGTGCTCAAGTGCTCAGTGGTATTCAATATTTTTTAAGGGGGAAAAAATTTATAGCAACAATGTTGAGATAAAGGCCTAGTGTTTCAGTTACATGATTTTTCTTCTGTGGTCACCATATTTGGGAATGATTTTCTTGCGTGCGCGCACAACGCGAGCATAAGAGGTGAAAGATGGCTCAAATTACACACCTTACTTTGGAAGAGAATAAACAGTACATAAACAAAGTAAATAAATAAAGTAGACTTTGATCCTTATGTACCTTCCCAACACTGCTAATTCAACGTAACCTGGCAGAAAACATATCAAATTTCTCACTCACAACTTTCCCTATCCTGGAGAGCGCCTCAAAGCATTTAAGAGGACAGAAGCTTATCAACTCCTCACATCTGGGTGGGTAAAGGATCCCAGGGTGTTTCATCAGGAGGAGAAAAACTGTTTGTCATTATAAGGAGCATAGGTTGATATCAGCTAACTAACTAACATTTGCTATAGAGATAAACTTCCTCATTGTCCCACAATGTAGCTAGCTAACAGCTATGAGGTGGCATGACAGGGAGGAGCCGCTGCATTGCTGCTTGTTGAAGATGTACTATACCTAGTAAAGTGTATTAGGGCAGTTGATTATCAGTGTAAATGAAAATGAGTCTTCTTAATGAAACGCAGTAACATTGATGCTGTCAGTCCCCTATTCAGTCCTCAAAATGGCAGTGATTATACAGTGTGACATCACATGCAAGGATAGGTAGCGAAAGTCAGCTACATTACAATATAATAGTATATTGTAATGTATATATATGTATATACAATATATAGTTGTTTAGTGTTCTGGCCTCTTTCAGGGTCAAGTGAATATATTGATTTTTTTTTAGAGCACTGATTTATGCATGCTTTCTTGCATGATAACCGCAAATTAGACAGTTAGTTAATAAGCTATTAATTTGCCACATGTTTAAATTTATATTACCTAAATCACCTGAAACATACATGGATACATTAAGGAAGGATAGCGAGCTTCTTTAACATCTAGTTAAAAGATTGTCTTTTTTTTTTTTTTGCTGAATAGCAGGGAAGCTAGAACAAGCCAATCTTTTCAGAGAGGCCCAAACAAGCCCACACAAGCCATACCAATTTATCTCCCCTTCCCAATTCCAGCCAGTCCAATATCTTCTCACTTTTTTTCCTATGGCACATATAGTCCGAGCATATATGGTCAGACAGAACCAGACTCAGGAGAAGTGAGTGCCCCACAGAAATAAATCATGTCCAAAGTGCTATCGATCTAAAACCTTTTATAGTGCATTTAAAGAGGGGAAATCATTTGAGAGGGGAAAGAAGAAATGGAGATGTCAAAAGTATTCAGTGACCATGCCTTAAAGTTGCTATCATCAATTTTTTAAGAACACTTTGGTTAAACTGTCCCGATAGCTATCAATAAATGACATGCGTCTCTCAATAAAATAGAGAAACAAATCAGCAACTAAACATATTCCAGCTGTAGTAGACTATCAGGAAGCTTCTTTGCCAGGAGGAAGTCGTCTTAAACAGTTTGCACATACACAAGAAGCACATACAATAAGTAAGCTATAAATGAACAGAAAGTAAAGCACCAGTTTGATGAAGTAGGAGGCTAGAAGACTAGGATTACAGTGTAGTTATTAATGGAGTGGCTTGATGTTTGTCCAATGGATCCAGTTTTGCCATCACATCATTGGCTTAGAAAACAAAACAGCTTAAGAATGTGAAAGGCACAGTGGAAAAGAAAGTATCCAGAAAGGAACAGGACCAATAAAGAGGGAAGACAAGTGTGACCAACAATAGGCTTTTCAGCTCTGAAGAGATTTATTTTGGAGGGCTTGGAAACTGGAGCTGGAGCCTTCGTTTGTAGGTTGTTTTGCACTTTGTTGTCCTCCCGAAAGATTGTCATCCTCACAAAATGTAACCTTATACACCACATAGTAAGTAGAAGAAAACAGCACTTTTCTGCCAGTTTTTACCTGTGACTGCTTGGAGGTACCTTGCACAACAAGACCAATGCTGCAAACCAGCTACTTAAATAAAATTTTCACAAACAAAGTTTAAGTTAATTTTTTATGATGTTTCAAAACTGATTATAAGAAAACATTTATGTTTCCTCATTTGGCTGATGTGTTTATTGAAAGCAACGTACAACTGAGCAGTTCAGGGTTAAAAGTTGTGCTCAAGGATCAACAGTGGCAAGCTTGGCAGTGCATTTAACAATTCAAAAAATAACCCATCCCAGGTAAGAATATCTAATTTTTAACAAAGTTTCTTCCCTGACATTGGCTGCATTAGCAAATTAACAATGCACAAAATGTGGTATTTGCATGAGGAAATTAAGGACATTCTAATAATATATGTAACAGGGTTGTACTTTCAAAGTGAGAAGAAAAAAGAATGAGAGCACTTACTTTTCTTCTTCCCATGATCTTCAGGAAATTCAGATCATGCAATGTCCTGTTAAACATGTGCCCTGTGGAATATTTCAAATATTTCATAGGGGTAAATGTGTTCAGGTAACATGGTTTGGTGAACGTTGTAATGCAGCATTGGTTTGGTGAATGCAAATTTTTCATAATCCTTAATGAAATAACAAATGACTCATTAAAAAGAACATTTCATATTTATATGTTTATATACATACATGCTTTTTTAAATTTTTTTTTAAAGTATGTAGACACCTGACCATATCACTCATGTCACAATTGTATAGAATGTCTTTGTATGCTGTAGCATTAACATTCCCCTTCACTGGAGGCCCAAACCTGTTCCAGCATGACAATTCCCCTGTGCACAAAGTGAGATTCATGAAGACATGGAACTCAAATGGACTGCACAGAGCGCTGATCTCAACCCCACTGAACACCTTTGGGATGAACTGGAACACTGACTGTGTGCCCAGCATTCTCGACCATCATCAGTGCCTGACATCACTAATGCTCTTGTGACTGAATGGACACAAATCCCGCAGCCATGTTCCAAAGTATAAACGAAAGCCTTCTAAGGAAGGGTAGAGGCTGTTGCAGCAGCAAAGGGGGACTAAATCTGGAATGGGATGTTTATCAAGCACATGTGAATGTGTTGGTCAGGTGTCCACAAACTTTTGGCCATACAGTGTAGGTTCTATTAATGTTTTAAGTTGTTTGCCTGAAACGTGCACTGAGGTTGTTATGAAATTTGTTTAAAATTTCTTTTAAATTTATATACATGTCTATAAACATAATATCAGTGGAACATAAATAGCACCCCAATCGTGGAATCATTCTTATAAACAGCTTTAAAACTGACAAAGATTTCATGGCTGATTAGATCAATGCAGCCCTGCTTGTGACCCTTACTACACATTCATTGTAAGCATCTATGTTGTTTTGGTAATTCAAAAGCGAGGAATTCTTTCATAGAGGGAACGTGGACAAATAAAGGTGTTGGAGACATTCCTAGATGTAATGTATGATTGCTTGGCCGATCAGGTCAATGTAAAACTGATTTTGAGCATTTGCCCACCTTACATTAGAGTGTTAATGGGGTTCTGTTAATTGTCCTAGGCATAAGTCGATGTCCATTTGTTCACTAATGCAATTTCATTTTAAAAGAACACCTCCACATAAATGCTAATGCTACTAATAAAAAATTAAAGCTATCAAGGCCAGGTTAAAATTACGATTTACCTTATTTCTTATTAATTCAATTTTAACACGGCTACTTCAGACCTAATGAATAATATAGATAACAGAAAGATTTGCATTGATGTTATACTGTAGGTTAGTAGGTTTTCTTGGACTTTTGCCTCTTGTGTTTGTTCTGATATGCAGACAACTTTGCTTTGAGCTTTTAAACTCTCTGCTTATTATTCACTTATTCATCCTGCATATTTTTCAATAATTACTATGAATTATTGATAACTACAGCAAAATTAATAGGAAATGGATGTAGTTGTGAGAGAGAAGAATGTAATTCTGGACCCACTGACAGGTTATAAATCTTTAAGCATACTTCAAGGGGCATGCTGTATTTCGTAACATTTTTATGTGACCTCATTATCTCTACCAGTACAGCCTAATGTTAATGCATAACCATTTCAAATTTCCTGATCATAGTATACTCTATTCAATACTAATCAGCAAGTCAGGAAATGAGCATTCCTTCTCTTATGCCTTTGCTGAGGCAAGACAAAGCAATGTGGTAACATGATCAACTCTGTGGTTCAGACGTTTTTGGCCTTTTGTTTTCTGATCAATACTTTAAGCCCCTCTTCAACGACCCTGTCTTCTGCTTGCTGATTTAATAATGCTTCAGCATTCAGTTTTCCACTGTGAGTTACAGGAACAAGAGAGAGAGAGAAGATTAATCTTTTCTCTCTCTGTTACTCACATATAGATGAAAAAGGAGTGCTCAGAAGACGTTTTATGTGTGTGTCTGTGTGTGTGTATGTTTGTGGAGTAAACACTATAGAGCATGGGCACCTGATTTTGTGTGAAAGTTGGCTTTTTGCTACTATTTCCCTTTTATTTTAGCCAAAAATATGAGTTTTCCATTGAAGAAGAGTAATTACTGTAATTATTCATTTAAATATATACTTATTTATTACAAATTTTGCCCATACCAGTTTGATTTTAAAAACTTTTTAAAAAACTATGCATTTGTTTAGTAGCCACTGAAACAGATTTTAATGACGTAGAGTATGGTCAAGGAATATTTTATGGCAATGTTAAATGCTCATTTGTAGATGGTTAGCATAACTGCATAGCTGATTATACAGGTATATGTGTCAAATAATATGAGTTGAGCAAGACGTGAGCTATACTGATGTTCAGTAGAAATGTTTAACCAATTGGCATCATACATTTTTTGTTTGAAAGAGCATTGCTGCAGTCTGAGCTCAGGGGTGTCAGATGACAGGTGAAGTCACCTGAAAAAGAAGTGCAGATTTGGTTTCATAAGATAAAATCTAATTTCACTCCTATTATTAGCATCTTATTTTAATCATTTTCAGTAGAACTGTCATAAACATATTTTATGTCAACATTATTATTGTGATATTGTTTAACGATACATCATGCCTTAAATGATTGAATAACAAATTCGTTCCATGACCACTCCTGTGATGAGTACTACAGTTTGGTTGTGTTTTTAGTTGTTCCCCTTCTTATAGTTGTGTTGATGCATAGGGTCAACTCCCACGGCAAAGAATCTTCACTGCATTCCATCTCACACGGATGTTTTGTTTTAGGGGAAGTTGATCGAATTAACTGAAACATCTTGCTTATTGCTCACTGAAAGTACATTTGCTCTTATTTGTGATATAGAGCACATACATACACATACATACACATACATACAATGCAAATATTCTTACATACAGACTCTTTTATGAATTTCCAGCTTATTGTCTTTTAAGATTTTACAGTAAACAGCCCAAATTAACTTGCTTCAAGAAGTGTGTATTTGCATGTGTATTTGTGATAATATTTGTGATTATTCAGAATTGCTATTGCATTGGGTTAAAATAATAATCACTGATTTAGATTGATTTAGATACCATTTAATGATGGTATTCCTCATGATCAATTTTCATCAGCTGCTAGATAGATTTTTCATATGTAGAGGTAGGTACCCATTTTACCCATAATCTGATCATTGGAGAATCATGGCTGTCAGTGAGGGTTAGTATTAGCCATGTAACTTGAATGATACACAATATAGGCAAAGGTTTGTGGATGTCAGGGATTTGTAGAGGAGGCGGATGCAAGTGCAGATAACTTATTAGATGACATGCAAACATAACTAAAACTATGAATACAAGAACCATAAAAGTAAACAGTGGATACAAGGCAATAAGATGCAGACTATGAGCGAGACTGTGGCACACATGACAACACACAAAAATGACAACAACAAAAGCTTGACAGTGAAATGCTGCAAAACAGGAGCTTATATAGTGGTGCCAATCAGGGTGAAACCAAACACAGGTGAGAGTGATTGAAAACATGTGACATGTTGGGGCTGATGGGAAGTGTAGTTCAGCGCCCCTTTGGCATTATCATGAACAGTGGACACCTGGTCATCACACCCGTATGTGCTTTTTGAACATCCCATTCGTGATTTAGTCCCCCCTTTACTGTTATAACAACCTCCACTATTCTGGAGCGGAGCATTAGTGAGGTCTGGCACTGATGTCGGGCGAAGAGGCCTGGAGTGCAGTTGGCTTTTCTGTTCATCCCAAAGGTGTTCAGTGGGGATGAGGTCAGGGCTCTGTGCAGACCACTAGAGGTTTTTTGGAAAAGGTTTGGGCCCCTTAGTTCCAGTGAAGGGAAACTGTAGTGCTACAGCATACAAAGACATTCTATACAATTGTGTGCTTCCAACTTTGTGGTAACAGTTTGGAGAAGATCCGCATATGGGTGTGTTGGTCAGGTATCCACATACTTTTGACCATATAGTGTATGTACACTGTGCTATTCTATAAAATTTAACATCAATCACACACTAAAGGGTATTAGCCCTGTCCAATCAATTTAAAATTTACAATTTTAAAATAGATGCTGCATGTGAGTTCTATTTCAAAACATTCTGTCTAAGGGCAAATTTTTATCATAGAAACACTGGCCAAGTGGCTTTTGGCTTTTGGCAATTGTGTGCTGTATGCAGTCTAAAGTGTTGGAAAAGAGATGAAAAGACATGTGGATTTATTAAAATGTGTCTCTGTCACATCCCTTATCTGAAAGACAACACAACAGGGCAAGTGGGAAAACACAGAAGATACAGAGAGACAAAAAAATATACTGTGTTCATGGACTCCAGCTGTTATATATGAAGCATGCACCATGCGCATATTATATAATTGGAACTGGTGCTGGTGCAAACACAGTCTGAATTTACACACACACGCATACACACACATAGACATTTTGTCATCTCATACATACACTCATGACAGCGGGAGGATATATTCCTCCCGCAACATATTATATGATGCAGGAGATCCATACGAATGATTTCATGAGGTGCATATAATATGACAAATCAAAAACTGGCAAATGATGAGTGCAATAATTGGGGGTTCTGTGGAAACCCAGTATGACAGACGTCTGAAGCTGGGACAGAGGAGATCCTGTAAGGCTCAGTGAGAAAGCTGAGAGCAGAGATGCAGAGCATGACAGCCAGAGATGCTAGTTTATGGTGCATGATTAGGCTCTTCATTGATCTGCTGTGTAAAGCCATCACTCCTGCCCACTGAACAGAGAGAGAGAGAAGAGAGAGAGGAGGAAAAGAAAGAGATTAATGGTCAGGGAGAGAAATGAAAGAGGTAGGATGTGTACTTTATATTGACTCTGAGCATGGATAAGCCTCATATGCGAAAGACACAGTGAGAGAACAGTAGAGCGGATGCCCGTGGGACTGGACCATGTGCTGCATACTGCCTTGACAAAAGGATAGTTTTCAGTTGGAAAAAAAAGAGAAAGATAGTGAGAGATTTAAACACACGGCTCCTAATCGGTAATTATTTTACAAGGTAAAATACTTAACAAGGTAATATACTTCACAGGAGAAAACATTGCACTTTATTGTATTTGGCTTTTCATTTGGCATTTCAATAGACCTAATTATTAGGAAATTAGCATTAGGTAGGCCACAGTGGAACATGATCTCACATGGGAAATGCACTGGAAATGTAAGAAGCAAGAGTAATTTTGTTATATCATTACACAGAAGCAGAAGCCTTTATTTATCACATATACATTACAAAACAGTGAAATTCTTTTCTTTGCATATCCCAGCTTGTTAGGAAGCTGGTGTCAGAGCACAGGGTCAGCCATGATACAGTGCTCCTGGAGCAGAGAGGGTTAAGGGCCTTGCTCCAGGGCCCAACAGTGGGCCCTTAATAAGAGCACAGGGTCAGCCATGATACAGTGCTTCTGGAGTAGAGAGGGTTAAGGGCCTTGCTCCAGGGCCCAACAGTGGCAGCTTGGCTGTTCTGGGGCCTGAACCCCCAACCTTCTGATTAGTAAACCAGAGTTATTGGTTACTGTTTATGGTTCTACCCCTGAATCTACTCCGAGGAACTCTGGGTGGATCCAGACCTGCGCAATCTACCTGTACTCAAGCTTGTAACTACACACGTACCTTAATATTAGCTCCATTAACTCCATTGTAGTGACTAATATTCTTTGAGCTTAATAACTGAATAATGAGTTAGGACAATAAGGGGTACATTGTGATCATGCCTGATGGCTTCCTCAGTTAACCACCTGCAATCTTGGTGAGTTTAGCGATAGACAAACTTAGATAATTAGCTAACATTAGAAATAGCATTTTTGGTCCATTTTAATGCAAATTTGAACAAGTTAGGGTGATATGGTTGGAATTTTAACTTTTATATGAACGAAGTTGTAAGAAAAGGACAAACACTAACCCAACCCATGAGTCTAATCTTAACCTTTGCAATCTTTCATATGAATTGAGTCAAACAGCTTGTTAAAAAGACCACTTTGGTAGCATACTGTTTTTCACTTATTTATTATTTGGAGACATTTATTTAAACTCAATTTTAATTATGTTTATACAGTATGTAGCATGTACAAATAATAGTCATATAATCTGATTGAGGAGCAATTTTTTTATCCAGTGATTCGGAAATATAGATTTATAATGTACAATGGATGAAAAGAATATCCTCTGTTGATCAAAAATGATAAATCAATTGCCTGAATAATTGTGATCAAAAATTGTGATTCTAGTATTGAAATAAAGAATCAGCCAGCCAGAAATTTCAGCCATTATCATTCAGAGCTAATTGCTGTTTATTACTAATTATTAAATATGTTTCATAAATATTGTTTAAAAAATATATTGTTTAATTGTTGCAATTAATGACAGCTCTTGCACCTTAGAGGTTACTGATTCTTTTAATGTTAGTTGTATCTCTTCTTGTTAACAAGGATGTGCTTCCATTTATAGGTAGCCAAGGAGCTGACACAGAGGAGCGACTGGTTGAGCATCTCCTAAATCCTGCTCACTACAACAAACTGATTCGGCCAGCAACAAATGGCTCAGAGTTGGTGACTGTGCAGCTGATGGTCTCACTGGCACAGCTTATCAGCGTGGTGAGGACAACTTTCCATTTCATGTTACAGAATGTGCATTAAACATTACAAAGTATATATTACATAAAACATATTTCCATTGAATATAAATTAATTCATATAATGATATTTATATCTTTTAAGACCCATGTTTGTTAATGTATTTACAACTCTGAAGGATGTTTGTAAACCATCATAAATCAACACAAGACCTGTCAGTCTTGAGCAAGCATTTTACACCACTATTAGTAGTAAATCAGAGTTTACAGTATACTCCAAGACCATTATATTCTTCCATGATGAACAAAGTAGACAAACTAAGTCATGGGTACTCAAACAAACTAACCATACTGAACTTTACACTACAACTAAATATTAAGAACAATTAGCTATAACTGAGGTCAGTCTATAAAGATAAGCAGTAATCTAAACAGTAATCTCAACTAACCAGCAACTATAACCATGATGTAAGTCCTGTATAAAGTCCCTTTAAAAAAGAAAACACATATTGTCATAACTTTCACATGTGACAGATCATTTCTTACCTTCTTTCTTTTTTTTTTGCTGCCATTATTGGACAAAATCTTAGCTGACACTTTAAATTAAATTTGTCAGTGAACTCAACCCAGATAGTTGCCTTCCTCAAAAAAAAAAAAAAAAAACCAAACAAACAAAAAAAAAACTGTGGTAACCTCTAATGACACATAACAGGAACACATTATTAGGAAGCAACCGAAGCTATTGAACTGTTGGTTATTATTCTTATCATTGTCCTTCTCAATGGGACACATTGTTCAGTATATCCTTGTTTCTGCATACACACTGACACACTTGAAAGTTGGAACAGTTCTTGCCAAGTTACCTAGAACAAAAAAGAGACCCAGATGAACATATTTATCAAGTTTTGTAACAATAGTTCAATGATAAACTGATGGATGAAGGCAGCCTTGTTTTTGAAGTAGCCCAGTCATACTTCTCCATTTACAGATTAGCGATACAATGCACCACATTTCAGCTCACTTAGACTTTCTGTTACTTAAAGTTCCTGTGAAACACTTAACTTAGCTCTGCCCCTATGTATGACCATGCTGTCATGCCCCCTATCACACCCCACTGTGCATGACCATGCAATCATGGGTTACAGCTGTTAGAGTAAATTAGGCTTTGCCCCACTAGAATTGATTGGCATGTGATAGCCATATTGTTTACAAATGTAAATGTTTCTGATCATTATTTAGGCTCAGACTCTGCTGAGTAATTTGACAACAAATTTGTGAAGATATCACAAAAATCCTAGGACTAGTTTGCAAAAGTAGGTTTTTGCATTTAATTGTCCAAATTGCAGACTGGTTTGATATTACCCAAGAGATCAGAGGAAAGAGAATTTTGTCTCTAGGCCTCGGGGTTCTCAAGATATGGGCTGAAACTTTCAGTGTTGTGCTACAGTGCCACCATCAGGCCAGTTGGGCCCATCTCGCTTGCCTGGGTAGTGGGAGGGAGTCCTATCTAGTGACCAAATTTTAATGTCTCTACAACATACGAATGGTCTGCACAATTTGTTTCAGGAAAAAAACAAATTTAAAAATGATAGAAAAACAATAGCGTTCCAACACTTCATGCTTGGACCGCTAATAATATTCCATTCCCACACCCAGTATGTTCTGTAATAGAGAATTAAACAATATGTAATGGCAAATTGTCATGTTTCAGTCTATACTGGTCTCCTTTGAAACCCTGAATCCCACAGACCCTTGCACGTCAAAGAACTACAAACACTACCATGTGACCCATCACATGTAACCCAGATCCCCATTAGCTATTGTCAGACTTCTTATCGGCCTCACCTGTTCTCGATCATACACACTCCCATTAATAGACTTCTGAAACTAGTGTAGGGGTTTTACTTCTGCAAATAGTTCACAATCATACACAGCTCACAGGGGAACTTCTCTAAACATCCAACAGTATTCTTCTCATGCAAGCTATCTCCTGTTGAGAGGAATTATAATAATGAAAACTAAAAGTTGTTGGCAGTAAAGCTGGCTCTGGAATAATGGAGGCCTTGGCTAGGGGGGACTTCACTGGTATTCACAGATCACACAAACCTAGAGTACTTGACAACTGTTAAATGACTAAACCCTCTTCAAGCAAATTGGGCACTGTTTTTCTCCCCTTTCAAGTGCACAATTTCCTACAAACCAGGCTCCAAGAACTGCAAGATGCCCTCTCGATACTATATCCTGCACACTCCAAATCAAAATACCTAGAAACCATTCTTGCCAAATCCTGCTTCATTGCAGCCATCAACTGGTAGGTGGACCAAGAAATCACTCAGGCTAGAGCAAATCATCCAGCATCTCCTCAATGCCCTGAAGGTAAAATCTATGAACGTCCCCATGTCTGCGACAAGCTCATCACTTGGCCAGTGACTATTCTGGAATCACCAAGACTCATTAACTGCTGGAGACAAAATGGTGGGAAACCATGCTGACTGATACTCTTCAATTTAGCAAGTCATGTTCCACATGTTGCCAGAACTCTCCCAGCAGGAAAGTTTTTGCCTCTAACCATTCCTCATCACCGATGGTCCCATTTGTCCATCATTTTCATCACAGATCTACCCCTAGGTACATGACAAAAATTCTGACTGCTTCTGAAAGTCTCCATACCTGAGTTCACTCTACAGCCTTTGAAACTGTAGGATTCAGCATATTTTTTAGATAATTTGGAATTCCAGAGAACATTGTGTCCTCAGTGTACATTCCAGATGTGAAAGGTGTTGATGGAGAAGTTAGGGATTTCTATCAGTGTCACCTCAGGATACCACTCCCAGGCCAATGGACGAGTGGAATGAGCCATGTTTTATTGACAGAACTGACTATTTGGCCTATTTGGGAACATGACTGGTTTTCTTGATAAAATAAACCATGCTGTCATGCCAGCAGCACATGCAGAACTCATGTGGTGTGAATTGAACAGACAGTGAATTTGGGGTGTGTCAGAGCTGCCAAGACAGGTACATTTTTGATTGTTTGGCTGCCTACTGCATGTACACTCACTGTCCACTTTATTAGGAACACCTGTACATTCATGCAGTTATCTAATCAGCCAATCATGTGGCAGCCAATCATGCAGATACAGGTCAGGAGCTTCAGTTAATGTTCACATCAAACATCAGAAAGGGGAAAAAAGGGTGATCTCTGTGACTTTGACTGTGGCATGGATGTTGGTACCAGAAGGGCTGGTTTGAGTATTTCATAAACTGCTGATCTCCTGGGAATTTCACAGACAACAGTCTCTAGAGTTTACACAGAATCATATGAAAAACAAAAAACACTAAGTGAGCAACAGTTCTGCGGGTGGAAACACCTTGTTGATAAGTGAGGTCAGAGTAAGATGGACAGATTGGTTTGAGCTGCCAGGAAGGATAGAGTAACTCAAATAATCACTCTTTACAACTGTGGTGAGCAGAAAAGCATCTCAGCACAAAACATCAAACTTTGAGGTGGATGGGCTACAACAGCAGAAGGCCACGTTGGGTTCTACTCCTGTCAGCCAAGAACAGAAATCTGAGGCTATCATGGGCACAGGCTCACCCAAACTGGAAAACTGAAGATTAGAAAAAAAAAATCTTACCTGGTATTTTTATAAACTATAGTTTTGGTGAGCCTGTGCCCATGATAGCCTCAGACTCTTGTTCTTAGCTGACAGGAGTGTAACCTGATGTGGTCTTCTGCTGTTGTAGCCCATCCACCATTCCTTTCAGCTCGGAGCTGTCTGATCTCTCTCTCAGATGTTTCAGCCTGCAGACCCTCCACTCACAGGATGTTTTTTTGTTTTTCGCATGAAAGTGCAGGTGTTCCTAATAAAGTGGATGATGAATGTATGTTTAGTAATTAACTGCTTTACTCAGGTACCTGTGCTATTCTGTGACTGTTACTGACTACTTAACAAACTATTAAATAAATGGGGATTGTGTAAACATAATAAAGGTTCGACACTCACACTGGTGTGTAACAGAACACTGACACTGAGTTGGCTTCTATTCTCACTGGCATTTTTACTATAGTGCTCACTGAACATTGTCTGCTAATTGCATTGACTGTTGCATCCTCTGTGCCTTTAGTGCACTGTAAATCGCAAGGTGTGTTACCTAGGCTGCAAGCTTAAAGCTAATGCTCTGTAATGGATCTCTAAGGGTTTGGTCAGCCCTGAGTGTGGAATGAATTGATATTTTAGAATGTTGCCCTACTGATTCTAAGCTTAAAACTACAGCATAATCACTAATGGATTTTCCTTTTCCTCATTTATGATCTTATTTATGTTGCTTTAATGTAATTATTGTTAGTGTCATATTATACTCATTATATCCAAATTTATATATAAATAATTAATGTGCTTCTTGAGATTCTGTTGATGTAGTTTTATTGCAGGTGCTAATTTTACACTGGCATTTTAATGATAAGCTTACATTGTTACACATTTACTTATGACTAAACAAAATGCTTTTCTTATCTGTGTCTGTGTGTTAACAGCATGAGAGAGAGCAGATCATGACCACGAACGTCTGGCTCACTCAGGTCAGTCTCTACTTACAAACACATCCCTTTCCTCCACCTCTACCACCATTCATTCTTCATGCTCACAAACATACACACACATGTACATATCAACACACATGCATGCATGAATTAACCGAGGGGCAGTAGCACCTGAGCTGTGGTGGGAAGTGCCAGCTATTTGCTCACACACTTCATACACACACATATACACATACTCAGAGCTGAATCGTTTGATCATGTTCTTCATGGTTAAAAATCTGGCTTGGCAGGAGTGTTGCCTGCTGTCAGTAAAACACTGCTACACTGCCTTTACAACAGTGATTGCCATATACTCTGCTCAGCTCTGTGTGTGGGTGTGAAAGCTAAAATTAAATTATTTTAATGGCACTTTTCTGATCAAGGCCAAACAGGATGTATGCTAAGTGACCATCAATATTGCTAGACATTCATACCCCCTCCCCATCCTGTATGTGTGTAGGTGTTAAGATGACAGCTTTTAGTTATAGCTTTTAATGGTTTGACAGAGTATCTATCAAAGGTTGTAGCATCATGTAGTTTCTCTAACTTTCTAATCAAGAAAATTCCATCATCACTGCTTAGCATGAGCAATACTAATAATTCTGAGATTATATTTCTGAATATATTAGATAAGATTAGATTAGATTAGATTAGATTATACTGTCATTGTGCAGAGTACAATTACAAAGCAAACAAAATGCAGTTAGCATCTAACCAGGAGTGCAAATAGCAAAGTAGCACTGAGTGATATAGCAAGAAAGAGACAAGTGAGGTAGCATGGCAGTAAAGTGCAAACTGACAAACATTGCAAATGGCATGACATATGAGTAAACATGACTCCAGAGACATAAATTAGTGTAATCCAAGACAGTGCAATTGAACGTAGGGGCAAATTGAATGGTATATACTAATAAGTCAACATTCCAGTGGAATCCAAAGACGGTACAGTACAATTGAGAATAAAGTGCAAATTGAAGAATGTGCAAAACTGTATATAGTTAGTGTATGTGCAAAGAGCAATTGGGGGTTTGGGGGAAGAAGGATTAGCGCTGTTGTGAGAAGTTTAGCAGATTGACAGCCAATGGGAAGAAGCTGTTCCTTGGCCTGCTCCCGGATGGGAGAGGAGTGAACAGTCTATGGTTGGGGTGAGAAATGTCCTTGATAATGCCTCTCACCCTCCATAGGTAGTGTTTGTGATGAATGTTCTCAATGGAGAGTTAGTTGGGTATCAGTGATGTGTTTAGCAGTATTCACTACCCACTGGAAGGACTTCCAGTCAGAGTCTGAATAGGTGCTGTACTACATTGAGATTCAATTCGTCAGTATGCTCTCAATGATACAGTAATAGAAGTTCACTGGTATCCTAGTAGGCAGATGAGCTTTTCTCAGTCTCCTCAGGAAGTATGGATGCTGTCAAGCCTTCTTTATCCTTGGGGATGTGGGCACCCAGGATATTAAAGGTCTGCTGGTAGTCCATGATGAGCATGTTGGTCTTCTGGGTGTTGAGGGCCAGGTTGTTGTCAGCATACCACACCTCCAGGTGTTGGAACTCTTTCCTGTAGGCCATCTCATCATTGTTGCTGATCAGGCCTACCACCATGGTGACATCTGCAAACTTGATTATGAATTTGGAGCCATGAACAGGTACGCAGTTGTAAGTGAAAAAGGAGTAGAGGAGACAGCTAAGCATGCAGCCCTGTGGAACTCTGGTGTTAAGTATAAGGGTGAAGGAGGTGTGGTTGTCAAGCCTAAAAGACTGCATTCTGTTAGTAAGGAAGTCCATCCTCTCAAAACACTTGGTGATGACAGCAGTGAGGGTGACAGGAAGGAAGTCATTGAGGGTCATGGCATGGTACGGTATGTTCCGGCACTGGCACAGTGGTCGTTGTTTTGAAGCGGATGGTGACCTTTGCTTGGGGTAGGCACAGGTTGAAAATGTCAGTGAAGACCCCAGCCAACTGCAGTAACATTGGTATAAACATGACCCAATGTGCTGTCTCCTCTTGTGGGATAGGAGATATAATTTGAGGAGTACAGGCATATTTTAAATAAGTAGCAGCACCATGTTCTTTCATGGTTAACAGCATTAGTTTGCGTAGAGACATAGACTGCAGTGATTATGGCACATATTCTTTCATGGTTAACAGCATTAGTTTGCGTAGAGACATAGACTGCAGTGATTATGGCACATGTGAATTCACAAGGCTGGTAGAAGGGTCTACACTTAATAATGCAACTCAATATCAGCAAAACAGTGTGTCTCAATAACAGCACTCTCTGTACTCCAAGCCTTGCTTACAATGATACAATCATAGCCTTTACCTGAGTCCACAGCTCTCCTTTCTGTTTTGAAGATGATACGTCCTTAGAGCTCAATCACACTGCTTGGCGTATTACCAGTGAGCCAAGTTTCCATTAAAATCATAACATTGCAGTCTATAAGCATTTTCCATGTAATCTGAAGCTGTAGTTTATCTAGATTGTTTGTCAGAGATTTGTTCTTTATTGGCAAGGAAGATGCTAGGTAGTGCTGGTCAGTGAGGGTTTAGCCTTAGCCTAGCCTTCAGCCCAGCCTGCTTAATCCATCATTGTTTACAGTCTCGATGCCAGCACTAAGCACGTCCTGCCAGACTGGCTGGCTTTCTTGAGCACGGTGATAACTGATGGAATTTGAATACGATGTCCAGACCTATATCAGCACAGCGGATTTTATGTCCAGGGGTGCTTGTCAGCTGTATGACTGAAAGATTATAATAAACAACTAGACTGAAAATCACTAGGTACAAAATCACTAATTTATGAAACCTGGTGAGACACTGAGCTTTATGTTTTGCATGCACTGCACTACCAACGTGGACCACAAGTAGTTGAATAATTCTTATTTCTAATTGTATAACAGCTTTCTTAACATTGTTTATTAAAACTTATGTCACTTATTTGAATTTGAATGGTGGATTTTGATTGGCTTTGCTCAGGAGTGGCAGGACTACCGTCTCATATGGGACCCAGATAAGTTCGATGGCATGAAGAAGGTACGCCTTCCCTCCAAACACATCTGGCTGCCAGATGTCGTCCTCTACAACAAGTGAGTTTTTATAGACCTTTAGTCATCTGGGTGGTGTGTGTTCGTACCTGCAATTTACTCAATCACTATTTACCAATTTACACTTACCTATTTTTACTGTATCCAAATCATCACTTTCTCCATATCTATTGTAACACAATACACATCCATATACATTGCATTTAAATAACCATAATTCATAAATAATTTAGACTGGGAGTTGACAGTTCACAATTCAACATACAAGGCAGTATCATGGTTTTTGGTACATCAATATACATGATTACAAATCAGTATTAAAGGATTTAGTTACAGATCACTCATAGCAATTCTAGCAAAATTCTTGTGCCATAATGGATGTGGCACACCTAGAAACAGTGTATTTTTGTGACATCATCACATGTACTTACATAGTATAACATTATTAGTATGACGTTTAACAAAACAGTATACTGACACATGACTACCCCAAACTAAATTTAATTAGCATAGACCACTTCTCTCCACTCCACTGAGGAAAGTTCAACTACCTGTTCTCATTCTATTCCAGTGCTGATGGGATGTATGAAGTGTCCTTCTACTCCAACGCTGTAGTCTCATATGATGGCAGTGTGTTCTGGCTGCCACCAGCAATCTACAAGAGTGCCTGCAAGATCGAGGTGAAGCATTTCCCATTCGACCAGCAGAACTGCACTCTGAGTTTCCGCTCATGGACGTATGACCGCACAGAGGTGGACCTGGTGTTGCGTGCCGATGTGGCCAGCATGGATGACTTCACACCAAGTGGTGAGTGGGACATCATTGCACTGCCTGGGCGTCGCAATGAGAACCCATCAGACCCAGCCTACGTGGCCATCACATATGATTTCATCATCCGCCGCAAGCCACTCTTCTACACCATCAACCTGATAATCCCATGTGTGCTGATCACATCACTGGCTATTCTGGTGTTCTACCTGCCATCGGACTGTGGTGAGAAGATGACGCTATGCATATCCGTGCTGCTAGCACTCACTGTCTTCTTGCTGCTCATCTCCAAGATTGTGCCACCTACATCTCTGGATGTGCCACTTGTGGGCAAGTACCTGATGTTCACCATGGTGCTTGTCACATTCTCCATTGTCACTAGTGTGTGTGTGCTCAACGTGCACCACCGTTCACCCACTACCCACACCATGCCCCCGTGGGTCAGGGTGGTCTTCCTTGATAAGCTTCCTGCCCTACTCTTTATGCGACAGCCCAGAAACAGCAGCGAGCGCCAAAAGCTACGGCAACGGCGCCGTGCTAATGAGAAACTTGGCATCTCTGGCCAGGAGAGTGGTGAGGTGTGCACATGCTATGTCAATCGGGCCTCAGTCAAGCAGTTTGGAGGAGAAGTAGGTGAAGGTGGTGGAGATTCCATGGAAGGATTGAATGGTCTGAGGGACGGAGGTCGTGAGGGTAGAGAAGGCACCTCGGCTTTGCCACGGGCAAAGCAGCAGCCTCCTACTACTCTTCCTCAGGGCCTTCTGGGCCAGGCATGCCCAGGCTTTGAGGAAGCTGTGGAGGGAGTGCGCTTCATTGCCAACCACATGAAGTGTGAAGATGATGATCGCAGCGTGAGTCATGATCTTATACATTGTTGGAGAATTTTGTTTCTCTGTGTTATCTCTTTTATCACTGGTTTTATATTATGATTGTTTCATTGAGTATTCCTTAGCAGATTAGTTGCTCAAGGTTATAGGGAACCACCTTCTGAAGCCTACTAAAGAGATGTAGAAACTTGTATATGCCCTTTCTATACATTTATTAATATTCATTATTTTGTAACCTACGAGAAATTGTTCTATTGTTTACACCCAACTATAAAAGAGCTAAACCTCCTCTCATTGAGGACTCGCTTCTGTGGTATAGCTGAAGTAATAACGCACTGCTGCTGTATTGCTGAATAGGACACTGTTCATGTGACACAGAGGAAGAGGAAACTTCTCTCCTTTTAGAATCCGCTGGTTCTATTTGGGGAATTGGGAAAATTCTCAAACACGCACATACAAACACACACAGTATTTGTACATGTCGAATTCTTTGGATAGTTAAAGGTTGTAGCTTGGAAGAGGTTTTATTCTGAACCGTTGGTGAAAGGCATATATATGTTAGACAGCAAATTTCCCACCTCAGAGATTTTTCAGGGAACTTTGCAGTAAAGCATCAATATCAATGCCAGAATATTGTTTACTGCTAGTACTATCTCTGCCAAGCAGTCTGAGTGTTTTAGCATAAGAGCATTTAGAAATAGAGATGGGAGGCTGGGAGATGTTGATTCATTTCAGATATAGAAAAAGGCTTCTGCTAAAAGGGAAAATTGTACCAACACAACAACTTCAGGGGCTTGCCCAAAAAGGGCAAACATAAGAACATTTTAAGGTGCTAGATTGAATATTTTCTTCTAGTAGTGTACACATTGCAAGTCAGTGCTTGCTTTGAATTTATTGACATTTATGATGGGAACATACAAATACTGAAAAACCCTTAACCATTCAGTGAACTCTCAAGGATCCCTTTTTTAAGAGTGTAGGCTTACCTGGGATATCCAATTAACTTTTACAAACCCACCTACAAAATGACAGTGAGGTCAAACTTTGAAACTAGCTTAGCTCTCATGCTTTTGTCACTGCTTAACAATTATCAAAACATTTGACCTCAGTGCAATTTTAGAACACTCAATAATACCATTATTTCATCTTCATCTCAATCATTAGCAAACTAGATAATATTTATGGAAGTACACACTAGCAAAATTCATTCACATCTTCCTTATAGCAGGTTTGTGTGCATAAAAGTGAAGGAAGTCACATTACAGGGATTAAAATAACATATTTGTTTAATATTCACAAAGGCCGGTCCTTTTTAAATGTATCTTTTTACACTTTTACACTACACACACTTTTACACATATGTATGTTAATAAGAAAGATAAAAATTATTGCATTCTGTCTGCATATTGTAGCAGTATACTGTATAGTAATTGCAATATGATCTTTTATCTATATGGTGCAGCACTAATGTGTTCATTTAAGTGTTTATTCACTTTTCGCACCATTCTGTGTAAACTCTAGAGACTGTTGTGTGTGAAAATTCCAGGAGATCAGCAGTTTCTGAAATACTCAAACCAGGAAATCTGGCACCAACAATCATGACACGGTCAAAGTGACTGCAATTACATTTTGTCCCCATTTTACTGTTTGAACATAAGCTAAAGATCTTGACCCATATGTGCATGATTTTATGCATTATGCTGCTACCGCATTGTAGCCCTAAGAGAACCTCAGGATCTCAGAAAAATAGGTGGGAGAGACTGGAGTTGTGACAGAAATGTAATTTATTACCATTTCAAACTTCTCGGCTAAAAAAAAAAATGACAGTCTGTTGTGGCCAGGATGGGCATGCTTTAGGCTCTTATAGTGGCTTAGTCAAATGTAAACAATATAAATACAAAACAGTCATCTGTTCATGTCTCTGCGCAAATCTGTGCATGTGTTCTGCTGTCTCTCTTTCACCGTGTGACACAGAGGAAAGAAATCAGCTCTCAGTCAATCTGCAGTCAGCTCTCTCCTTTCTCCCTGACTCCCCCGTCCACTCACAATCTACCGCTAAACCACACCCCCACTGCCACACACAAATTGCTGATTGGATAACTGCATGAATAAGCAGGTGTTCAGGTGTTCCTATTAAAGTGGCCAGTGAGTGTATATAAGAGCCTTAAGAGTGCAGTAAATCTGTTCATCATGTCAACCTAAGCACCACTTCATCCACACGGTTAGTGGTGATCTCCATCCCAAGCCCCTCTCTCAGCCATTCTCATGGTTACAGTTCCAGCCCTACAGTGTCTCACCCAATCAGAGCATTGTGGTGGAATGAAGTGTCTGCACATTGTAATCCAACCCCTGACCCTGATCTCTCTCTTATTCTTTTCTCCTTCTGTCTTTCTCTCTCTCACTCTAACACATTCCTCAATCAATGCTTAATCATGTACCCTGTTCTCTTACTCTTTTCATTTCATCTCTTCAAAACATCTGTCACTCTACACCTTCTCACCTTACTTTTTTCATTTTTGTCCTCCTTTGATCTTTCTCTCCTTATGTTTCATCACATTTTTCACATTCCGTTTCACTTCTGCACATGCCCCAAATCCTCCATATCCCCTACCCCCTCTCTTCACTCTGCTGTCGCTATTTCTTTCACAGGTGAGTGAGGACTGGAAATATGTTGCCATGGTGATTGATCGCCTCTTTCTCTGGATCTTCGTCTTTGTGTGTGTCTTTGGCACAGTGGGGATGTTCCTGCAGCCTCTCTTTCAGAACTCGTCCAAGACTGTCATTAACACGCCTGGCTGACCAATCAGAGACCCCCACATCACAGGATGGAGAGAGGAGGGAGGAGTGACAGCTCACGCTGAGGGGAACTGAGATGGGTTTGTGTTTGACTCTAGACTGCTCTTCAGCCATAATCCTCTAGGTTTATATGGAGACCTTTTTTTGGAATATCTAAACACACTCAATAACCACACAGCAATTTTTTAAATGCGAAGCACCTCTCATCCAACACCCTTCCTCCTCTCTTTTGAGTGACAAAATAAGCACGCCAATCAGGGAGAGAGCACACTTCACTCTGCCAGCCAACCAGTGTTATTCTCTGCAAGCAGCCTGCTAGATTGAGCCATCTTCACCCACGAGCTCCACCGTGTGACAGCTAGCGAGCATACAGCTTCCTCAAGAGACTAGTGACTGCTAATTACTGTAGGAGAGATGGGTTTAAGTGAAAATTCAATTCCACCTATTCTGAAAAATTTCCAGTATGATTAATTTTTCCTAGTCTATGGCCTACATGCTATAGCGCATTGCACATACAATACCAATGTCATCGTTTCTGTGTGAGAACACAATTGAATGCTCATTTTAGGCTTTGAGGTAATACTGTATTATTCTATTAACATAAACAGAATGTGTTTTAAAGTATAACATTCATGACAATACACAGTGATACACAGTGGGGAGAAATGGATAGCAATGAATGACAAGCTGTGTATATTCTAGATATAAAATTGTGATGAAAATGGAGGTAAAGGAAAAATAGAGGCAGACTGAATAGATAAAGAGGTTAGATTTAAAAAAATTATCAGATCCTTTATAGCTGTGATATGCATATTGGATTTAAGTTCCTCTTTTCCTTTCCTTCTCTCCTCTACTCTCACCTTTCCTTTTACATGTTTTGACTCCTTGTGCAGCTGTAATGTGTATTGTCATTTGCTATGAATGAATGGTGGAGCACACACAGTGTATTATTAATGTTTTGGGACTCTCTCATTTGTGGTGGTGGGTAACAATACACTCCTGCACTATGTTTGTACCATAACCCCGTCTGCACCACTGCCATCCTCTCCATTCAACTGTATCTATCTCATTGCTTTAATCTTCTCCCTTTATTTGATCCCCTGCCTTCAAAGTTACATTAGAGAGATATCCTAGTATCATTATACTCTGTATCATAAACACTATTTATATGAATTTTAATAATTCACTTGCCTGTGAAGTACGATTACTGTAGGGTTCGCTCATTGCAAGTGTCTTGATCAGAGCGGTTTTTCACAGTAATAACCTGTTACTATTTTTCAGCATTTTCTAAACCTGATCTTTCCTAAAGCTTATTATCGAAGATTGAAAACATTGAAAATACATAGCTGACAGTATTTTCAGAACAAGTCCACTTTTGTGTTCCTGTGTCCCTCTTAGGTGATTCATCACTGTCCTCAGAGTCTCCTGCTTATATATTTCTGCATCATCGCCTTAGGGATAGAAGGTCATGTTTCCAATCTTCTAAAGTAACCTTAACCTTCCTTCAAATGACTAAAGGAAAAAGGAATTGTATCATATTTCTATTTTATCTACATTAGCATCAAATACTTGCCAAGAGATGTGTTATGCTGGCAAATAAAGATGCAGCTCTATGCAGCCCCCCCCCAACCCCCCACCCCCCATCCTGCGCACACACACACACACACACACACACACACACACACACACACACACACACAAACACACTCAAACACACACACTCCCTCACCGGACTCACACCTTTATTCCTCTGCCTGACCCCTCACTTTATCATAATCTGTTCAATAAAGTCTGGAGGTTCATTACTTTATGTGTGTATCTGATTTAAGCGTGTCTACTTAAAAGGTTTATAAATTTCTTCTTGGAATTTAGTGAGTACAGTGTTTTCTTAAGACCTTTTGATTCCTGCATAAGAAGAAGTTGCACTAGTAGAAGGGAAACAGCTATTCAGTCCAGTGTGCTGAATTTCAGTAGCGTAACTCCAGTATGTACTGTACCATAACTGGTGCCACTTTGAGTATATTCTAACCACACTGACTAATGCCAAGCTAATTCTACTTAACTCAGATTCACAGTAAAATTTAGTAGATCCATAACTTAAAATACAGGAACTTTGTTTGCATGGTCATGTCTCTAAACCAGTTCAAGTGTCATTTTTTTTTTTTTTTTTTTAATATACTGGGAAAATATATGTTTTCTTTCTGTGACATCCTGTGTATTATACAAAAAAACTTGCCTGATTTTGCAATAATTACAACATATTCAGTTATTATATATATGAAAATGTATAAAAGTTATTCGGTTTGGGCTGTATTAGGAATTAAGAATTCGCTACTTACGTCAGCAAATACTTAAGTTCAAAAGATATTTCAATATGTATGCATATTCAGAATCAGTGTTCACAGGTGCTAAAGTTTTCTGAGCAGCCCATTCAGGTTAGTAAAATTACCAAATTCATGCCTCCAAGGCTGCCAAATTTTCTTGTGTGGGAGCATCCGAGATGGGTTTTTCATTAGAATCCTGACCACCACCTTTAAAAACAAGCACTTACCAGTAACCCTGAAAAAATTGGGGGATAAAAAATGATAGAGAAACTTACAGAGACATCTTTAAAAAAAAAAAAGAGGAGGGAACTAATGGTAAGAAAATGGTAAGCATTAAAATAAACATATAATACGAGTCTACTGCTTCATTCAGTACATCTTATTCTTTTACAGGATGAACTGGAAGTACAGCAGCAGAAATCATAAAGCTTAAACAGGGGTGAAAAACAGTGTGCATCTACTGTTGAGAGCTAAAGCCAGTGACTGGACAGGACATGAAAAATAGACACTAATGCCTGGTTGTAGGCCCTTTTAATTTACTATTTGGATTTATTGAATTAATAAAATAATGGCAGTGATTTTGTTAGATTAATGTGCTCTCCTGTAAAATAAATGTGCCCATGATTTGAGCAAGAAGTTGAGCAAGCCTTCATTTATGACACTTACAGCTCACTTTACGTAAGTATAGTTCATAATTTTATCCATTTAAAATTCAGTTCTTATGCTAAGCGACTATGATGCATCTCCAATGTCCTTTCCTTGGATTTTACATGGAAGATATTTAATTAATTAATCGTTTCATGGTTACATCTGAGGTATGAATACCAATGTGCAAAATTTCTCTATTAACCGGTGGTAGAAAGAGTACAAACCACACTGACTTGAGAAAAAGAACTGCTACTGTAATAATTCACTTGAGTGGTGATCAAGAAAACTACTTAAGTAAGAATAAATCATCTGGTTAACAAAAAACTACTTGAGTAACTAATTTATAACTTATTTTATAACTTATTACATGCCTATAATTGTCTAATAACTAATAAACTAATCAGAAAATGTTTTTTCTATTCTTTTTTTTTTTTTTTTTTTTTTTTTTAATAATAATAATCATGACAAACATCATGACCATAAATCAAACAGTATAAAGGAAGGTAATGTTAGATGGCTAGCTGACGTAGCCAAATGCTGTTGGAATTTCAGTAGCTTGCTAGGTTCATTAGCTAACTAGCTACATGTTTCTAGCTACATATACATGTAACTATATATATATATATATATATATATATATATATATATATATATATATATATATATATATAACTATATATATATATATATATATATATATATATATATATATATATAGGTTATATATATATATATATATATATATATATATATATATATATATATATATATAGGTTTAATATAGAGCTGTGAAATGCTTGTATCTCTTATATCTCCACTGCATTATTTGCACATTATCATGCTGTTTCCTTTGAAGCATTTAAAGATTCCTGAAGAATCCAGATAAATTGGGCCGGGGTGCTCATCTGTCTCCACTGTGTGAGATATTGCTGCTGCTGATTAAGCATTTGGTGCCTGAAATACAGACTTTCATCAGAAAACTTCTATAATTTGATTGGGTTCTCGAATTATTTAGAATTTGCAGATGCTATCTTTTATTTGGCTTACAGACTTCTGAGGTTAAATGCATTATTCATTTTTTTACTGTGTAATGGTAATCAAAAATAAATGCAGTGATGCTGAATATTTTTTAAAACAAAAACGCAAATAAAAGTACTACAATTTAACTGTACTCAAAAAAGCACCATTATAGTAACCCATGCAAGTCTTGTAATGAGAGTACATGTACTGTAGTTTGTTAATTTCCCCACCTGGTATTAACTCACCACTATTTGCACAGATCTCTGAATGTGAAGTTTGTGTGAAAGCTATAGATTCCAGTATAAACTTGTATGTAAGCTTTGTAAAGCAGTCTAACACCTGGGATCCCATTATCCTCAGTCTGTGAAGGAAGATAGCAACTGAAGGGTTAGCAACTGAAGGGTTAGCAACTGAAGGGTTAGGTTAAAACTATAGCTTCTGCCAGTTACAAAACAAAAACTTGTCATATAGGACAAAAATCACAGTGGATAATTAATTGTGCTTTTAAAATGTGATCTTTATTATAATGCTGAAGATAATGAACAGACACAAAAAGGTTTTTAATAAAAATGAAAGGAAAATGAAGTGACAATATACACATAATCAACAATGACCATCACTGGACTGGATTTCACTCCCTCTAATTTATATTTTACTTCCGTATGACCACTGCCCACCAACAGATGTGTTTTGTGGCCCATTATGTGTAGAATTATACATTGGTGGTATTGGTGTGCGTAGATTGGTATACACATATATCCCTTAATCTGTCAGCTTTTTTCCTTTTTTCCTTTTTTCATTCAGTGGTCATTTGTTAGCTTTAGTTCAGAGAGATGAAACAGCGTCTACTCCTTCTTAGCACCTTTCTCTGCATTGTACTCCTGGAAGAAGTCGTTGCAGGCCACGGTGAGTGCGCCGACTAGGATGACGAACTCTGTGAAGTCCACCTCACCGTCATTGTTTGAGTCCAGGTCGCCCATCACCTTCTCTACAGCATCCTTGTCCTGTGCATTCTGTTCATGTGAGAGCTCCACTTAATAAAAGTGTTTTCTGCTATTTCAAAGACAAAGTATATACCTATACAATAAAATGGATATCTAGCATCTTCTTACCCCCAGATAGTTTCCTAGCTCCTGGGTAAGCAAATCTTTGAGCTCACTCTTGCTGAGTGTGTATTTGTCTCCCTCGTTACCAGAGTACTTATGGAAGGTCTGGATCATCAGCTGCATGGCGTTCTCCAGTGTGGAGGCGTTCTCCGAGTTCAGGGTAGACATTCTGTGCGAGAAAAAAACAGAAATTTAGCATTGCTTTACTCACTCAGAGAAGGTTAATGTGTTAAAGTCTCAGCGTAATCTTGAAACCTCTATATTTGGGCTCTACTAATTATTGAAACAGGTCAAAAGATGTTTATTTGGGCAGAACCCTAAACACTAGCAATAAGGGCTGATGATGCTGGAGGAGGACTTTAACTAGATAAGGGAAATGTGAGCCTGCTGATAAGCGTGAAATCCTAAACTGAGAAAACACACTCTGAACCTAGAGAGCAGAGAAGGAAACTACCAAGGCCAAGTGTAAGATGAACTCAGTTTAAGCTTCAGTGCACTGGGGTCAGATAAGAAGCCTCGCACACACACACACACACACACACACACACACACACACACACAAATATACACACAGCCAGGAATTTAGATTGGTTCTGTGAATCACTATTACATCCAGGACAAGTATATTAAAGTCTGATTAACATTGCAATTATGTTATTTAATAGTTAGGAATTATGTTATTTTATAGTTAGTAATAGTTATTTAAAATAACATTGTAACAAATCATCATAAACTGCATTAAATATTAAATATTTCAGTCTGTCACAAAGCAGAACAGGCAATGCTAATCACATGTGGTTCAGTATAATCCATTTATATCCAATTATTAAATATTCTATCTTTAACCAGACTCAATCACTTAACTTTATAACTATATCTAACTGTATTGTATGTAATTATATACACGTACATAAAATGTGTATATAACTGTATTGTTAGTGCCACTTTGTGCAGTCTCTGTCATCCATCCATCCATCCATCCATTTACCTGAGTGTCAGAAGAGTGCTCCCTTTACTTTCGTTGAAGAAAAAGAGAAGCTAGTGGCTGTGTAAAGGAAGTCGAGGCGGACTGTGTCTTATATACTGCTCTTGCCCTCCTCTCATCCACTTCTTCCCCTCCTCCTCCGTCTCCTTCTCTCCATCATTTCAATACCTCTCCCCACCTGTCACTGTTCTCTCCTCCCTCTCTATTTACACTCATTCATTCATCCCATGTTCTCAGTCTCTAAAGACCGAAAACACATCATTAAAACATAAGGCTCAGATCACAGGCTCGTCTTTATTTTCCATCACTACTACTGCTGTAAATAGATCATTCCTTATATGGAAAGGGAACACGTCACTTCCATCAGGGCCACTAAGGTGTAGTTATACATTCAGGCACTTGTCACATTAAATTTTTAGAATGGTGATAGTGCAGCATGCTGATCTAAATGATTAAGTGCTGTAATCGATGTCTTAATCACAGACATCACTCTTCCACCCAGGCCATAAAAACAGTAAAGAAAGTTTGGATTTATGTGTAATTATTCTGTGTACTGCGTTCTTTTTCCATTTCGTTACTGACAATTTATTCACATGACATCTAACCAAGTACAAAACTGCAATCTAAAACATAATTTGTAATTTTAGATCAATAAGATCATAGATGTAATTTCAGATCAATAATATTTAAATTGAGTGTTACCTATTAAGAAAATGATGCACTAATAAAGCTGATAAAATTTTAACTAGCCTTTAATGGCAGAATTGTAACATTTATTTAAATAAGTCTCTCTCTCTCTCTCTCTCTCTCTCTCTCTCACTCACTCACTCTCTCTCTCTCCGCCCAGTGTGGTACATTTGTTATTCTCTGAACTGGGGTCAGATGCATAAAATACACCACCTACCCTTTCCTCATGGGGATCAGTCAAATCTCCCCACAAGGTCACAACTGTAAAATAGTCCACTCGTCTGTAGGGACATTTGCGTCCCATAAAGATATAAAACCACAACGCAAACACACACAAACTGCACAGATGAGGTGGTGTTTAATTAAAGAGATGTTTATTGTGATGGCTGAAGGTATTGTGTTGCAAGAAAAGATATGGATGGATAGCCTGGTGAAATACAATGTGTCTGTCTTGTGTTTGTGTGTGTGTGTGGTGGGGGGGACATGTGCTAGAGTAAAGTCTCCATATGCTAATGAACAAATGATCCACGTATAGCAACACAGGTACTATATTTATGCAGGGCAACAGTTGTCTGGATTCTTACCAGTTGCCGTATAAATTGTTTATTGCTGCTACTACCTTGATAATCATTACGTCAGTGTTTACTGCAAGGTCAAATTTTATGTGAATATCATCTGCAATTAACTAGTCTTGATACAGCATTAACATAGCTTTCCTTATATATGTCAAGTGTAAAATGAAGATTTAGCTGATATTGCAGCAAATGGAGCTTTTAAAGAACAACATTATTGCAAAATCACAACAATTTATAATGTACATTGTATAATTCCTATACTCTGTGTCAATAAACTAATCCCAATTTTCATTTAAAGCTGAATAACAGGAGGGTATGAAGGATATTCCATGTCCTTATGCTAGTATAATTTGCTCCTGAAGAAGCATAATATCAATCATTTGGAAAATTCTGATATATTTTTTTGTATTTTGTCAGGGTTAATTTTCTAGTATTTAATAATTTGCACCGAAAAGATCATCTTAAAAAATGTTCTTTTTCTCTGGTTCCACATTTCAGACAGTTGACTGAGCAGAGTGAAACAATTTGATTTTTGACCTTTTTATTTCCATGCAATATCTCCAAAGTACAAAACAATATTTAAGGTCATTGTAGCATCAGTGCTCAGTCCAGCTATGCTGCATTTCTCATAGGACTGTGAGTGATGGCTGAGAGCAGTGTACATCATTTCGGCATATAGCAGGTAGTAAATTAACACTGGATAACATTTACTCTCCACAGGACAATGTGTTAGTAATTATTGTAGATATGTCAGTACTGACTTAGGCAGCTGTGTAAAAAAAAAAAAGCATAAAAAATATTGTGGGCATACACAGTGGGCTTGCTTTGCCAGGTTTATAGCAATATTGGAGTACACAATGGCGAAGTCGGTCAGCTGTTGAGTGTTGAGGTCTTAGTTGGTGGCTGTCTGAGTTTTGGTTTTACTTTCGCTCAGTGAGTTGGCCAAGTAGCCAATCAGGGTCATGTACTCCTGGAAGCTGACCTTCCCATCCTGGTTCTCGTCCAGGCCCCGCATCATATCCTTTACTGCCGATGAGCTGTCTGTGTCCTTTGTCAAAGAAGTAAGGGAATTAATTAGTAACTTCTAAATGCCATGGTTCTCATTCAATTCAGAGCTAGGAGACAAGCATTAGACAAGCATCAGCATAGAGACAGAAGACCAATATGTCTGAATGGAGAAGTATGAAGTACGTGAGAAGTATCAGAGGAATCATCTAGAGGACTGTTATGGCTGAGCAGAGTTTCAAGGATAATATTTACAAAGAGTGTGTCATGAATTAATATGGACAGTGATTGGCTGATATAGTAGCATAGTAAACTCATAAACAAAAACCCCAAAATAACAAAAAATTAAAAAATGTTACAATGAAAGTGTCAACTATGCTAATAATAATAATCAAAATGCTCACATGACTAATTTTTTTGGCAAATTACAGGATTTGTGTTTTCAGTCCTTAAGCAACAGAATATACCATAGTGTGCTTTTTTTTACCTTCATTTAAATATTATATTTTTGTAATAAAACATTGTGCATAGGATTTCATTTATGAAATTACTGTGAAGACGTCTACATCAGTCACTGCAGACATTCAGTTAAAAGATAAAAAGCGTTGTCATGCGTAAAGATCTGCCAACCTTTATGCATTTTGTGTAGCAGGTGCACAATTTAACATCGGAATACATTAGTATGATTTATCACACAAAATATGCCAAAAGAACAGTCATTTTCTCCCAATAAAATGAGAGAAGAAATTGGCCAGTTAGGAGATTTTCATAGCTTTAAGATTCTTTGTGAATACGGCCCCTGAATTTTAAAAAAGCAGCACTAGCATGGCTGAGAAGGGCTTGTATTAGATATAATGTCAATATTAATGAGATGTATAGCTGAGGTAGCATGATGATAAGTGTGGACCAGGAATATCAGACTTCAGTCTCTAGAGTGTAGTGTTTTAACCTCATCATCAATTCAGCTAATTTAATGGCTTTCATGAGTGCAAATGAGTAAATTATAGGGTGAACACTACACTCTATATTACTTGTCTCCCAGGACATGAATTTCCAACCTGTAGTGTGAACACAAGAGACTATCTTACAGCCATGATGTTCCCCAGTTGACGCTGGACCAGTTTTTGGAAATTGTCCTTGTTGAGACTCTCTTTGCCACGGGCCGAACTCACGAACTGCCCAACCACAGTCTTGATAGCTGACTCCATCTCTAGTGCAATACAGAGAAAAAAATGTAGATTGAGGAAACAGAACAGGAGTACAGAAAAGCATTATATAAACTGACCAAGACCAGTGACTGACCAGTAATAAGCATAAGTACTGGGAGAGAAAAGTAAAATAGATTCTTAGATAAATATGAGGTTAAAGTAGGGCTTTTTTGTTTCAGGTGGGTCGGGTGTCTTTAGTTGTTGTAAATTTTTGTTCCTTAATTTTGCCCTTTTGAGCATGGTTTGAGATAAATTGTACAAACTACAACTGGTAATAAGTTAATTAGTAGTAAATATACTGAGTTTGTACTAATCGATGTACTATAAGTAGGGAATGTCTGGCTATATATTTACAAAAAAATTATAAATTGAACCGATTTCACTTCATAAAAGGCTTCAGAGTCAGACAACCTTCACATTTTAAAGAAGCAGTACATAACGTGTCACAGTTAATGATTGCTAGCTATCTAGATGTCAATTTGATATCGGTCTGATAGCTGACTGCTAGGAGTTAGGAGAAGGCACTATAACTGCAGCAAGACAGAAAGGAGTACACTGCAAAAAATGTCATCTTCACAAGTGTATATATCATGAATATAATATATAATATTTATCTAGTATTTCCTATTATAAGATTACAATAAACCAAATATAAGATCATTAAACCTATTTCTGGACATTATTACTCATTTCAAGCTTATAGTTTTCTTATTGGCAGATAATTTTGTTTCTTTTTAGAAATAAATGCTTAAAATGAGCATAATCATTTGCCAATAAAACAAGACTATTTCAAGCTTGTAAACTATTTCAAATGGCTAGCTTTAATCATTTTATATTTGGTTTATTGTAATCTTGTAATAGGAAATACTAGATAAATTTGACTATATTTAAGGTATTTCCGCATGCTGAGATGCCATTTTTGCAGTGTAATAAGAAGGCAGAGAAGGCTACAGTCTAAGAATAGAAGACAGTTAATAATAGTAGCTAATAGGTTCTGAGTACCTAGTACTAATAGGGAGGTATTGCCAAAAATGTTGGTACTATCATGGTATAATGTGATGTCTTTTATTTTAGAAGTACTATATTTATTGACCAATTTTTAAAAGGCATTAATATTGTACTTTAACAATTTCTTGTAGAATATGCAAAAAGGTATAGAAAGACAAATCAAATGAAATGGTTTAGCAAACCACACCCACACTGAATGAACACTGCTTCATAATTTGTTACTCTAAAAATTAAGTAGTGTGTTTCATTTTATAAAGAAAAAGAAATATTACATTTAGAATTGTTTGTGATAGGAGCTAAGTCTGTTCCATTGTTTAAGCAGGAAAGACCATCACATTGATTGCACTCTTTATCTTGTACGGAAGCAATGGTTTAATGATTGTGGTTTTCCATAGCAGAGTTGGACAGCCTGCTGGGACAGGATGCACTAGCCCATGACGGGTCATCTACTGTATGCCTTTCCATCTCTACCACTGATTCTGCCCATTGTTGCCCAACTTTCACTTTCTCCAAACACCTTTCTAGTAAGTCCTAAGGTGTGTCAGTTCCTCATGGCACTGTACAGTACGTTATTCAGGTGATTCTCAGCACCCCTGGTGATTAGGATGAGTGCCAGGTGTGTTATGTAATGGGGGTTCTATGACTGACCAGGGTTCCTTGTCTTTGTGAAAGGTCTGGGCATGAGTATGCACATGCACAAGAAGGTATTCAGGTGATTCTCACCACCCCTGGGGATTCACAGAACCACACTGACATACGTAACTAGCTTTGGAGCTTAGGGGCTGTAGGGAGGCTAGTATGTGAAAAATGAGAGACCGGAGGAGTGCAGTGATGCAAGAATAGTTAAGAAGCCTGGTGGAGGTTGGAGAAACATTCAATGAGTCCATACTGAGACACAATAGAACCTGTGATCTTGGACAGACACTCTATCCTCTTGGGCCACCAGCATGGTATGAGCTCATATTACTTGAGGGATTGCCTGTTGCCTGTCTGTTACTGTCGCTACTCCTGACAAAACACACACACACACACACACACACTTTGCCTACACAGGCACTCCTCCTTGGAAGCGCAAACCACGCTCACTTCTTACCTCTAACACACAAATACACACAAAAGAGACACAGAAACAACAAAAGGTACCTTACTTCATATCTTTATACCATCCATTAAATATTAAGGAATAGCAAATAATTTATTATTTAATTTGAGTGTTTTTTGCACTTCATCCAACTTGTCCATCCAAAGACATTGCAAAATTAGTGGAAGCACACACACACATGCCATACAACTACAGAATTTAGAAAGATCCAACCTTAACAAATATGAACAATAAATGAGACTGAATATGATCGACTCTGTGCTATTTCTGTCATATTGTTCATTTGTCAGTGAAAAATTGCAATTTCTAGATAGTCATAAACTTCCAGTTGCATTCACTCATTTTTTTAAATTAAGTGTATGTACAGTCCCCTCTGAGAGTATTGGAACGGCAAGGCCAATTCTTTTGTTTTTGCTATACACTGAAGACATTTGAGCTGTACATTCATCGAAAGATGAATATAAACAGTAGATCAGAATTTGGTATTTACATCCAGACTGGTGGCAGACCACCCAAGGTGAGTAAAATTATAGGTGAGCAAAAATATAGAAACAGATTGTGTTAAAGTAAATTAAAGTAAATAACACTTAATATTTGGTTGCATATCCCTTGATGGCAATAACTGCATCAAGCCGGCAACCCACTGACGTCACCAAACTGTTGCTTTCTTCTTTTGTGGTGCTTTTCCAGGCAGTGTGTTTTGGGTCATTATGTTGCTGCATAATGAAGTTCCTCCCAATTAGATTGGATGAATTTCTCTGTAAATTGGCAGACAGAATGTTTCTGTATCTTTCTGAATTCATTTTGCTGCTACCATCATCAATAATGATTAGTGAGCCCGTTCCAGAAGCAGCCATGCAAGCCTAAGGCATGACACTAGCTCCACTGTGCTTGAGCAATGAGCTTGTATGTTTGGGATCATGAGCAGATCCTTTGTTCCTCCACACATTGGCCTTTTCATCACTTTGGTAGAGGTTAATCTGGTTCCAGAACTTTTGTGGCTCATCTCTGTGTTTCTTTGCGAATTCTAATCTGGCTTTCCGATTCTTACTGCTGATGAGTGGTTTGCATCTTGTGGGCAGTGGACTGTGATACCTTCCCCCCTACCCTGTGGAGTTTGTTGGTGATGTCACTGACTGTTGTTTTTGTGCTTTTCTTTACAGCTCTCACAATTTTTCTGTCATCAACTGCTGCTATTTTACTTGGCCAGCCTGTACAATGTCTGGTTGTTGTACACCAGTGTACAACAAATTGTTGCATTGGCTTCCCTCTTTTCTCAGCTTCAAAATGGCTTGCATTTCTCCCATAGACAGCTCTCTGGTCTTCATGTTGGTTTATCCTTTTTAACAACAAATGAAGCCTAAGGTAGGCAAATCCTAAGGTAGGCACTCAGAGCTATTAACTGTTTAAACAATCAGTCTAACAGGGCACACGTGGACAATATTTTTGATCACTAAAAATGGGTAGATTCATTTACATTTATGGCATTTGGCAGACGCCCTTATCCAGAGCGACTTACATTTAATCTCATTTTTTATACATCTGAGCAGTTGAGGGTTAAGGGCCTTGCTCAAGGGCCCAGCAGTGGTAGCTTGGCAGTGCTGGGGATTGAACTCACGACCTTCTGACCAGTAGTCTAACATCTTAACCACTGAGCTACCACTGATTCAAACAAAAGGTGCCATGTTCTAAGTGGTTTAACACATCTAGATATAAATATCAGGAAAGGAAAGCTGAAATTCTGATCTACTGTCTCATATTCATGTTTTGATCTCAAAACCAAATGTCTTCAGTTTATAGCAAAAACCTTGCCATTCCAGTACTTTTGGAGAGGACTGTATCTATCAGTACGCACAAAGCAAATGAAAATGCACACGCAGGCCTAGTTGAATAACACTTGTGTGTGACACAGGGCAGGGAGTAATCCTATAGCAATTGTGAGGTAAAATTCCACCTAACAGACGTCCCACATGAAGACAAACATTGAGCGATTAACATTAACACGACATAGCAGTGCCTGCCGATTACTGCTGCACCTCTATTAACCTAATTAGAGTCAGCGAACACACAGACAGAGAGTAAAAAAGAAAGAAGCAGGCAACCAGAGACACTAGATTCATCACAAGCACTGATCTTATCAGCAAACCTGGAGCGCATTATTTAAAGATGCGCAGAAAAAACCTGCACAATGTGTTTACTGTGGCTCTGAGGTGGTGTCATAGTTCTTAGCCGTTTGATGTGAGTGGGTGCCATGCAAGCAAATGACTCTTACAAAGTGTCATTTAGTTATAAATAATTACTGAGGATATAAACGCAGAGATGAGGCCAGACAAAGACAGTTTGCTTAATCAGGATGATTTATCACTTCCATATGTGATAGCAATTAGTGGGAGACACATAATACTTATCATGTAATGAAAGCATTAAGCTTTTAAATTCAGGCAGAATTTAGGTTACAGTCTGACAAAAACAATAGGGTGAGATGGCTAGTGTAACCCAAGCACTCTGGACAAGCTGAACTTAATCTTTGTAAGCCCCTGGAGTCCCACTGTATTATTCGGTCAACTATCTTAAAGCATATTATTTAGTAACTACTATGAATTATTCAGAAATGGCAGTGAAACTAGTAGGAAATATTTGAGACTGAGAAATTTAAATCTGGACCTGGGAATAAGGGGTTAACAATAACCATACATGTTTAATTAACCCATTTTAATTTCTCTGATTAACACATGAAACATGAAACTGATCTCTTTGATTTGTTTTAAATGAAGTATACTGTATGTATGTATGTATGTATGTGTATTACAGGTTAGTTTGACCTCAGATTAACAATGTGACATAAAAGTTTTTTAAAACATCTGATTCCTTGTAACTACAGAGCAAAAATCATTTTTATTCCTGTCATCCGACTCCCACTTGTCCATGTACCTGCCATAAGAGAATCTATTGTTGAATTAGGGAACAGAAGAGGAGGGTTAAAGAAAAGTAGTATTAGAGAAACATTTTGGTAATCTTTACTAGACCTTGACTGGTCCCAAGTTGTATATTGTTCTCATGAATGTATGTATTGTAAATGTAATTTGATGTAAATGTATTAAAAATATGAATGGAACATTAAATGAATGTCTGTCTGAAATAAAAAATCTATTGAAATGCACTGGGTTGGGAAGTGGTCTAAAGTGGCTTGACTACCGCCTAGTGGTTCTCTGGGTGGCCTCTCTGTCTGTGTTAACCTGCTTTTCCTTCCTTCTCCTCAAGGTGTCCCAATAACTACCAGTCACAGACACCATTTCAGTCTACATTGATGTAGATCTTCATTCAAAAATTTTAATCCATTGAATGATATGCATCCAGTTTTACAACCTTAAGCAGTGTAACAGTGGGTGAACAGATGAATGACCAATGGCTATTGGAGTCCTTTTGGAGTCTTATTACTGGAGTCTTATTACTTAATCTTATTTCCATAACAGAGAAGCTTCAAGTTTGAAAATGTAAGTTGCTTCAAGTGTTAAAGGTCTCAGTACACTTTAGTGTGAAGGACACTGTGATGATTGTAGTTTGTAAACATTCTATTATGCATATACAGTTTAGGGCAAAAAAATTGTATAGCCTGGATGAAATGAAGAAAACAAAGAAATTTAGTTTATACCAAGAAGACATTATTTTGTTGCTTAACACTAAATCAAATAGCATAAGTTACGATATTAATAGTGGAAAGAGCATCAAAATATCCATTAAAAAGTTTGCATCTTACATTCTGAATATGATACAAATATTTTCTGTTAACTTGTATGCCCACCCTTTCCCTTTAACTGCCTCCAACCTCTTTTGTTTCTTCTGAACATCTTTGTATCCTCCCAGTTGTAATACTGTAGCTGACATGTCTGTTCTAATTCTGGTATAATTGCTTCGTCGATCATTTCATTTTTCCTGACATACTATAATTTTGTAAAATGCCATACACGCTTTTTTTCAAACCAGGTCTGGAGACAAGCTGGAGACAAGCTAATCTTGCCTTATGTCTAGGAGTGTTGCAAATCTGCCAAAAATCTCTGCATAAATAATAAAGTATATTAACATTTTTGTTTTCTTCTATTTAAAAACATGGGGCATGCAAACTTTTGTACTCAGCTCTATCATGTCTGCACTGAGCAGGCAGAAATGGAAGTGATATGCAAGGTTTCGTGGTTTCTGCTTGAAAGGGGTAGGAGGTTATACATCCAGAAATTTTACACAAGAATAAAGAACAAAAAGAAGACAACTTTGCTACACATCATGAATGATATACTCTAAAGGATTACACAACCTCAGAATAGTGTATTAGGATTAGTTACCATTACTTTTTAATGATACACCTTCGGCATAATAAAATCTGGCTATATATTAAATCCGGCTATATGTAAAGTGACATATTACATTTAGCTAGACTTTACTGTTTACTGGGTTTATCATACCTTGCTTAAAGATCCCCACCACTTTATTAAAATTTGTTAGGCAATGGATTTTCAGCACCTTACTAGTCCCTGCTCTTACAAAATTCATTGTTGCATTATTCACGTACAGTATAAATGAACAGATGTTGCACATTTTGAATGAACGCCATTGTTGAGGAATCAGCAGGACCTGTTCCTCCAGCTCTATACCTCATGGGTTTGGCTGATCCGCAGTACAGCTTAGTTTAGCCTGAACAAACACCTGAGGGCGTGACTGGGCTGGGCTTAATATGACTGAAACAGGTTTGCAAAAAGATCCTTCCTCTCTTTCAGAAAGCCCTCTGACATGCTGAATACTTTCCCAGGGTGCACCAACTGCCTGTGCAAGTCAGAAAAAGTGATTTATTTTCTCAGAAACCATTTATGATCTGTTTTTTCAAATCTTTATTTAGTTTTTCAGACTATTTCTATACCTATGGTTATTTTAGTTAGAGCCAGTTGGTGTCTTTTATTCAGGAGTGGAAAGGAAGAGTCCTAGTATATCACTATTGTACTTATTTTATCTTATTGCTTTTAAAGGATATTTAGCATACAGATGACTCCATTTCATTGCTTTTGTGAGCTAATAATCCAGAATGCCTGAAATGTAACTGAAAATCACATATCATTAACTGGTGCTATATATTATGTCCAGATGGGTGACAAATTTAAGGGTGGAAAACTAATATAAAATATTGTAGTAAGGCCAGAACAGCTTCAACGCTCCTAGGCATCAGGTCAACATTGAGTACAGCTGAGTGTTTCTTTACTAAAGAGTGTTACAAGTAGAACCCTTTTAAGAAGTTAAGCACTTTAGGATTTCAAATGTTTCATGATCACAAACAACAAAACAGTCAATTTATATTAATATATTAATGATGAAAAGTTATAAGTTATAAAAGTTAAAAGTTATATTTGTTCAAAAGTTTGCATCTCCTTTGTCTCTATAATCTTCTGAAGTGGATCCTTAATCCCGCCCATGTTCTTCCTCACATATCACTTCTAACGTTGACTGCTTGGCAAATCCTCTTTACATCTGTTATAACTTTGCCACATGTCATATACTGTCCTCTTCAGATCAGCTCTGGAGACTGAGAGAGTCAAAAAACTACTTTTCAAACTATTTCTGTTGATTTTGTTCTTCTCTAAATTGTCTTTTTGCAGCACGCACCTTAACTTGGCCCGTTAGAACCTTTAGGTATATCCCAAAGAGACAAGTCTAAAAGTACATCTCTTTTTTTTTTTTTTTTTTTAAATTGTGAAAGAGTGGTACATTTTCCTTTTATAAAACACAGAAACCATGGGGATGATGACTTTTTTTTATGCAGTTGTGAGTCATGGCTGCCTGGCTTTGCTCCTGTAGCATACAATTTGCATGAATCAGTTCATATGAACAGTTAGGAAAGTTACGGTTCTGGGTTAGACACCTTTTCTTACAACTTTGTATACGATCCAACAAAATCTTTTACTCCTGATTCAGCTAGTGAAGTCCTGGGGGTGCTGGAGTTGAACTTTACAGGGCGGGCGATCTGCAGGAATGAAGAGCACACGCCTAAACGCAGTTGTGAAGCTCTGTTAAGCGCCTGTACCGTTATCGAGGTCTTTCCAACACACCTCTCCCCCAGCTGAGAATGAAGAGGAAAAGGGGCTTTGGGTGGATCAGGGAAAGGGCACTGGGAAAAGCTGCTCAAATCTGAGTTAACATATCCTGTAGGCTGGCCATATAACATTTCTGTTTTGCTATGGTGGATTTTATTCATTTTTTCTCCACAGAAATGGCCGTCAGGTTCAGTTTCAGAGCTGAAACTCCTGATCCAGCTGCTGAGGCCCTTCAGCTCAGGAGTGTGTTAGGACATGAGAGTAGGAGGTGCTGGAGTTCAGCTGTACAGGGATTAAGAGCTGTTTGTTAAATCTCTTTTAACAGACTCTGAGGTCCCTTTAACACACATCTTCTTAGAGAATGAAGGGGAAAGCGAGTTTGCAGTCACACACGGATGGTTAGGAGAAAAGGCGCTGAATTAGTAACGAGCTGCGGTTTTCTGTTTCTCCTGCACTCTGAGGAGTAGCGGCTCTCGTTTCTGAGCTGAGGAACCGGACACCTCAAGACACACCACCACATTTAACATGAAAACGACCTAAGCTCTTATCATAAATGGTACCGTGTTTATGACACGTTCACGGACTTTTCTTTCTTTTTTTAAAGGCGCGCGCATGCGTGTTGAGCAGTAGCCTGACAAAATTCCACAAAAAAACGGAAACGACTAAAGTAGTAGCGTATAAATCAGTAAAAAGTCTGTACTTACTGCTGATTCTGTAAGCTGAAGTTTCGTAGTGCTGCTTTTCTCTGCCTAGGAGTGTGTACAACGCCCTTAAGTGGCTCTTTCGTGAATCCCAAAGTCTTTCCAAGTGTTTTTTTCATTAAATAACTGGGCGTGTGCGCATTCAGAGCAGGGGTGGAGGAGAAGAAAGGAATGGGAGTTTATATCCATGTGTGCATCTGAAGTGCTGGACTGCACCACACAACTCTTCAACAATAGCTTACTACTTGTGCAAATGTAGAACTGTGATGTAGTGAAAAATGAATATAATATGTTTTTTTCCCTGTAAGTCACATGTACAGTGCTCCAAGCTGCACATTCCATGGCAAGTGTGTGTGTGGCAAGTGGAAACATGTGAAGTCAAGTTTATAACATTTCTCATGGCACCACACCTTAAGTGTTTCATCAAGAAGTTTCTCAATATTCTAGCTTCAATATTGAGAAGGACTGTAAGGTTGGGTAGAGAGAGTACACAGCCATGTCTTTTAGTGTTCAAACTTGTACCTGGAAAAAGGATTCAGTGGATTTGAATTGAAATATTTATATATGTCTTACACACAGTGAAGAGACAGTGTGAAAGAGATAGTGAGGGGAGTCACATTTTTAAAATACTCAACATACCAAAATACACTTAACTAGAACATGTGCATTGCAATTAATGAGACTGTAACTTACAGAACCAGTCCACCTTCATGTTAAGCAACAGCTCTAAGCACATAGATATAAGATCACAAGATTATTCAAGGGTTCTTTGGATAGTTAGACTTTTTTAGATTCCTAAAAGGAACCTCTCTCTGATAGAAAACACTCTGTTTTAAGAATCATTTTGAAATCACTTTAAAAGAGAACAATAGAAACAGCAGCTATTTGTTAAAACCCCCATGGGTGCTTGCTAGTTGGCCGATAAACTGCCAGAACTCCAGGAAACTCAGCTCTCCGTCATTGTTTTTGTCTACGGAGCTCATGAGCTGGTCAGTGACTGATGAGTCACTGGCATTCTGCAGGGAAAAAAAAAAACAATTGCATTAACTAGTTAGCGTTGAGTATAATTTGAAAACTTTTTTTTTCTAACATTCTGTTTTTAACTTCAGGATTAAGGGGTTGACTGATTAATCTAAACATACACATTACCTCAGCTTTAATTTGTAATAATTTAAAATAGACAGATCTGCTGAAACAAGACTCAGACCACTCCCTTATTTCCACACTATTCATAAGAGTGCTCTACATTGTCCTCTAGTGAATATATAGGGCCACGAACTTTGATTAATAACACTGTTCAGTACGTTAGTGCTTCGTTCAATTCATCTTAAAGCATATTAATCAGTAACTAGACTGAAATTAATAGGAAGAATGTGTAAGAGTAAGGATTATACCCAACAGCATGTCCTGGGATTTTATAAGAGGTTAGGTGAGTTTATATGACAGCTTAATACCATACTCAGTTCTCAGAAGGCATCAATTAATTTTCAACATCAGCAGCTCAGACAATAGTTCCAGCTGTAATTTAAGTCACAGGTTTATATTAATGCACTTATTCTAGTCTGTTAATGTTTCTATAGTAACAACATAACACAAGAACTTGTATGGGAGATGCTCCACATAAACAATTTTTCCCAGAATTTCCCTATGGGGTCAATAAAGTACATCAATCAGTCTATCTATCTATCTATCTATCTGGTGAAGCTTTCTGTGAGATGTTTATTTAGCTTTTCTGGAAAGACTCTTCAGTGTCTGCTCTTTTTTTCTGGCATGGGAAAGTCTTCAGGACAGAGGGCTTTGTGGTTTCTCAGAAACATGACAAGTTGCTTTTTTGTCATATTAAATTCATGAGAGAGAAAAAAGAGAGGATGGTGAGAGAATGACTGTTTGTAACTGCTATAGCATAAGCGAGAACAGAAACAAACTCATTTCAGGGATGTTCCACAACATTAAGTGTTAATGAATAAAAAGCATCGTTCTGTGTCATTCTTTAATTGATAAAAAAATTATAATTGTTGGCAAATTGCTATGTAAGTGCTGTTATTGGAAAATAGTCTTTGGGTGGTAATGGCTCTCTGCCTTGTATCATGGTGCATGCCCAGTATAGCTTAGTCAGCACACCGGGATAAATTCCAACACTTCTGAAAGCAGACCTAGCACACTGATACCATTCAGAAACTATTCTATTTATTCAACACCGCACCCTAGGAATGCACTTCATATAGACCCATCATCTATAATTCCCAGGACTGGGATAAAACCAACATATTTTTGGACCAACATATTTTAATTAAATATGTCTGTCACATAATTGGATCCTCTTGGAGCCCACGCAGCTCTAGCCTGGGACATGTTCTCAGGTAGTCTCCTCAACACCTTTAAGCCAACGCATGAAAAGTGTGATAATTAGCTGATCTGTTGGATCAGGTGTTCTTGCAGTAGGAAACTACAGCCTCTGCTTGGCAGCGGGGCTCCAAGATTGAACCCGAGCCCAAATCCGGTCCTGGAGAATAAGAGGTAACATAATTTGGAAATTGTTTGGACATATCCCTGCTCTAAGCCCCTCTGACCAGGTTTATTATGTGTCTTAGCAGGTAAGTTGTATTAAAATCAGACCATTCCTGCACTCCTGACATGGTAAGCTTTCAGCCATGGTTTCAGTGAAAGTACCTTGGTGTAGTGTGGCAGCTGGGAGGTCAGCAGGCTCTGTAACTCATTTTTGCTTAATGTGTGGTTGGAGCCTTCCTTCCCTGCAAAGGCCTTAAACTGAGACACCAGAGTGTTGATTGCAGCCTCCATTGAAGAAACGTTTGAAAGAGAAAGCAGACAGGGAGTCTAGCACAGAGCACAGCAGAGTGTGTGTTACATTTATGCAACAGGCTGGTAAAATAAGAACTCCTGTTCTACAGTTGACATTTAACACTTTCTTGTACTACCAGATGTCACCACAAGAGGCACTGTACAGCTTTACACATTTAAGCAATAGGCTATTCTAACAGGCAGCAGTGCCATAAGATGTTCTAATTTGCAATTATCTTTGTAATACACTCATTAGTAATACATTACTGAGTAAGCATTCAGTTTCACTCACCCTGGTGTTTAAGTACACAATTCCAAGTACATTTACATTACATTACATTTAAAATTACAGCATTTAGTAGACACCCTTATCCAGAGTGACTAAAGTGTTTTACAGTCTCCATCAAAAACATCCTCATGCTAGTACAAATAGGTCAGAGTCTTAGAGTACTATGAAGCTAAGCCTCTGCTAGAGAGGAATTAGGACAGCAACAAAACACACAAGTAATTTTTATACTTTGAGATAACACTAACATGGTCACAAGATACCCGTGCTATTATAGTATCAGTCTAACAGCAAGGCTGAGCTGGCCACAGCAGTGAGCAGGCATTAAGTAATACTTAAAGGAGAGTGGCAAAATGAAATAATATAAATAAAAGACATCACAATGTCATATTTTACATTTTACCTACATATGTGCCAATATACAGTAAGCACGTGGTTAGTCGCGGTCATAAGTAGCAAGTGGAGGCATCCTCTGCTGAAATGATTAATCTGTAGACCAGAAATTCTTATAGATACCTTTAATTCATTATCACTTGACTGTTCCTTTTTAACCTCATTATTCCATAGTCACAGTAGAAGTTTCAAACCTACATAATACATTACTAAATAATGAGAATAAGAATAATCTGAGGAAAACGAAGCAGGCTCACCAGAGGAAGAGTTCCAGCACACAGCCGTTGTGATAGTTCTCTTGGACAGATGAGTCTCATACTTCATCCTCTTATAGTGTGTCCCATCATTTTTCCAAATGTGTGAAGTCACAGTTAATGAATTAGTCATTAACTGTGATTTCTTCACCATGGCCATGTTTCCTATGATTGCATAAGTTTTCCATGATACACTGATGAAGGGAAAAAGAAAAAAAAACTGACCTCATGTAAGTATAACCTCTTTTGAGATCTCTGTGATTCTGTATGTCTAGATGTAGTATATATCAGGTATATCTAATAAATTGTCACACCAGTATTTAAAGAAGTGGAAAAGATTTAGTATGCCCAGTGGTATGGAGGTATTAGATACTTGGCTTACCTCCTTTTAACCATTAGCTCATGTCTTCCAAAAAGTTAAACGTATATATAAAAACTGCTAATTGTATTAGTCTGTCAGCTATTAATCGTCACAGTGTAGTCTATGCTAGTGATTCTCTGGGCTTTGATTATATGGAATGTGTATGTCAGAAATGCCAAATAAGGCTCCTTCCAATTATTCTTTCCTGGGTTAAACATATACCATTACATTTTAGTAGAATCTTTAAATTCTATTTTGTGTTTGATTTTTGTTCTAGGACTTCAGGTACACTCAGGTACAGGTTGAACATCCCGTTCCACAACCATGGGCATTAATATGGAATTGGTCCCCCTTTTGCTGCTATAACAGCCTCCACTCTTCTGGGAAGGCTTCCCACTAGATTTTGGAGTGTGGCCATGGGGATTTGTGCTTGTTGAGGCACAAGAGCATTAGTGAGGTCAGGCACTGTTGTAAGGCAAGACGGCTTGGTGAGGAGTTGGCGCTCTGTAGGTTGCTTGAGTTTGCACACTAACCTTGGCAAATCATGTCTTTATGAAGCTCGCTTTGCACACAGAGGTACTACTATGTTGAAACAGGTTAGAGATAGACCCCTTAGCTCCAGTGAAGGAGAAATCTAAATGCTACAGCACAAAAAGACATTCTAGACAATTATGTGTTTCCAAATTTGTGGCAACAGTTTGAAGAAGGCCTGTATACGGGTTGTGATTGTCAGGTGTCAACTAACTTTTGGTCTTATAGTGTATATTTTGTTTGACTCCATTTCTGGATGCCATTGATCTTATTTTTATAACACTGGTGAATGAGCTTGGAAGTGGAGTAATACCAAAAAAAGGACAAGAACAAGCAGGGCACCAAACTGTACAGGATCCAACACCAATCTCTAAGATTAATGGTTGCTCAACTGCTCAGTTAACACAACAGTTCTGTTAAACAATAAGCTAACGCCACCACTGTATATTATGTACAGAACAAATGTAAACAATTAACACTGTTCCTCAACAACCTCAACATCTCCGCTCATCTACTATTGATGAAACTGTTAATTATCTGCCACAGTGGTGGGTGAAAAGATCATTTTAATGGCTCAAATACAAATTCCACAGATACACATTTGCAAAAAAATAAAAATAAAGAATCTAGTTATTGTAATCCTTAACAATTTGAACTTGAGCGCTGATCTCTTCAGGTTTGGCTGAATTTGTAATTTTTTTTTATTATAGAATGCATCATGGTCAATGTGCTAGAATGTAAATTTGAGACCTTCCTGTTGCATTTCATTTAATGGTATATGAATTAACCAAAATAAATTCCACAAGTTAGTCAGTAAATAACTTCTATAAACAAATAACCTCAGGTGACAACAAAAAACGACAAATTTTAATATGTAGTTTTCCCCAAAAAGTAAACCAACAATCAGAAAACAGGAAAAAAAATATATACACCCTATAATTCAGCAACAATAACTTGAAGTAAATGTTTTTCTGTAGGAGTTCATCAGTCTCTCACATCGTTTTGGAGGAATCTTGGTCCACAGTACCTAAATTATAACGCAAAAATATTTTTTCTCTTCAATAAAGAGGAAATGAGAGAAAGCTGCTTATATTTATATGCTACCTTATAAAGAGGGTGGATATAGCAGTTTTATGGTGAGGTATTTATGAAGTTTCATAGCCACAAAAAGCAGAACTGAAAACATGTCAATACTTGGAAATGGAAATAAAAACTTCGAGAAAACTAGCAGGGTTCAACATCATATTTACTATTGTGTAGCAGATGAGTGATTAATGAAGTCATTAAAAACAGAGAAGGTTTCTATTAAGTGACAAGTTTTAATCCTCTCCTTATTCAATATATTTATGCATACAAATATTCCCAGCTCAGCAAATAACAGCAAATGAAAAAACATTAATAGATATAACAGAAATAACAAACTGATGAAAGGAAGTAAGAAATCCTGAAAAACTACATTTGTGTAGAGGCATGTACAGCCTTGGTAGGTCTTCTCACATGCAATTTTTATTAAATTCCAGTTCTAAGTGAATTCTGTACAGAGCGTTGTGAAGAGTTTATTTCTTCATGAATTGTCCTCAGGTTATTCTTTCGCTCTGGTGATTATCTACAAAACTAACCTATTTAAAGCCAAACTTTTACTGGTGAGTCTAATAATCATGCAAGTACAAAAGTGATTTGAATTGCATTGAATTAATATAGTTGTAGCTTTTTTCTGCTTGATATTTGTTAAATGTGTGTTTAACATTCCCAAAATGAAGTTTTGAACTGTATCTGGTGCTGTTGTTTTAGCTACAAGCATTTATTTGGTCATCTAGTAACGCTAGCTTAAATGTTCATATTTGTTTAGAATTCTTATATATACTCATAATTATTCAAATTCCTTATTTATGAAAATTAGTCAGTGCTTCATCTAATCATTATGGTGCATGGTTAAAGTTTTATTAACAAATTACAAAGAAGACAAATTACACAGAAGTTTCTGAAAAAAAATGAATTGAAAATGTAATCAGTGTAAATTAAACCCCTTTTTGTTACTGAATATATCATATATGCTTAATGATAAATACTGAATAACATGCTTTCAAATGAATAACTGAATAATAAGCTGGAAATTTAAAGTGGACAACACAAATAATTTTTGACAATTAGCTTTGCATTGTTCTACGATTTTGTGTATACAAACATTTAGACTATTTTCATCATTTGTTGCATACACCATCCAAATCTAAATGTTGTCTTCACAACATTTGGTACATGGTACATGGTGGTACATGTTGTTTTCACGGAGCATCCTGGAAAAGAAAAAGAAAAAAGACCTATTAAACACTCCAGATAAAATAGTCTACGGATATGTTTCTCTTTCTACCCCTAGTTTCATTTATTATTATTATTATTATTATTATTATTATTATTATTATTATTATCCCTAACTCACTACTTTGTGAGGACAGTAATGTCTTGTAGTACTCATTTTATGCATTATTCCTGATTATAAAACATAGTTCTGATCCACTAATCTGATTGGTTGAGCAGCGTTCCAAGAATGCTTATATTTCCTATAACCGCACTGGAAAGTTTCACCGTGTGTGTATCACTCTCCTTGTCTTTGTTCGCCATGTAAATTTCCACTTCCTAGTTGGAAACTGTTACTGGAGGAGATTTAGTGACATCGTCAGCAGACATGGCAAATGATACTTTTCAGGAATAAAACTTTTGACTTAAAGTATGAAAGAAGATCAGATGAAGATGAAAAGGAAAAAGGGAAGCCAGTTTTAACGGAAACACCTTTAATGGGAATGTACAAATCAATGCGAGCTAGCTAGCCAGCTAGCCCATGTGCTTTAAAGTGAGTGTGGCTTCTTTGGGATCTATTTCCACTAATGAAGAAGAAGAAAAAAACAAGAGCATGATTGAAAGTGTGATACTGCTTTTTACAAAAGTTCTATAAACAAGAACTTAACACAGAGTAAGTGACCTTTTAGACACAACATGGCCAGATATTTTGGAAAGAGTGTTGTGTTTTGCCATGCAATGCACAGACAGACTGATAGCCTGTAGTAAGTGTAGTAATGGCTGCAATATAAAGAACTACTGCTTGAATTGGAATTTTATGTAGTGAACACAGACAAGTGGAGTGAAATATCCCCATGCAGTTTTACTAAATATCAGCATTCCTGGAATGCCACTTGTCCAGTCAAATTAGTGGACCGGAACTAACTGTTGTATAATTTTCACTGTTTCTACTTTAATTTGAACTTTTTGGCTCAGTTTGCATGCTTGCCTTCCCTCTTCTCTCTCTGATAACCTGCAGGCCCTCTGACTGGCTACAGGCCCCAAAGCATGCTGAGAACACACACTGCACTTCATTACAAGTTGTCACATGTAATTTCAAGGCAAAACATGCAAACAGTGGACATGTTAAATTAATGGTTTGTACTCTCAAACAACACATTTAATTTGTTCATTCTTCGCACAGTAACTTACTTCCAAATAACTGAATATTATTGTTATACCACAGAGCTGTTGAATTCTTGAATCTGATTGGTCAGACAGTGTTGATTAATTTTCTATAACAGCAGCTCTGACAAGAGTGCCAGCTGTAATTTAAATCACATGTTTATATTAATGCATTCCTTCTAATACGTTATCATGTCCATAGTAACTACTCATTTACAGGGACTTGTATGGAGGATGCTTCACAAAAGTTAAACCTAGTAATAAATGTAATTTTTTTTCAGCGTATATAAATATTATGAATGCTATTTTGGCATTTGAGAAAAATATTCTACTGTGACATACTTTTACAACTTTTACCTGGTTCATCCTGTTTAAAATGCATGCTAGCTGTTTTCATGCTAGGCTGTAACTGTTATGTCTAGAATTTCTACTAGAGAAGTGCTAAAAACTAGCACCAAATTTGATCATTCTATTGACCGTATGTAGTAAGAGTACACCAGAGAAATGTCTGCGTGACTGCCTCACCATCTCCACTTCAGCAATGTTTCTTCTCAGACGTTCCCAGAAGTGTATCCTCTCCCCCTCTTCCTGTGGCCAGTCCAGATATGTGCGTGATTTCACCAGCTTGGCCAAGCTATGAAAAGTTACACAGCTTTTTTATTAAGTGGTGTAAATTATATTTTTTACAAACTTACAATTTACTTTGTTTGTGCTTAAATTATTACAGGCCTGAATGATTCTGCTTTTCAAGAATCCTTTGCAAATATTACTGCCAAAGGGTCATTTTCTACTAATGACTTACTAAATGGTAACATCATTTAGAATAAAAAAATTGGTAAAAACATCACACTGAAATTAAACAGAGATATTTCATTTTTAGCATATTCCTAAGTAGAAAACCATATTTAAATTTGGTATTTAATCTCAGATAAAATTAATAGTAATCCTACTGAATCAGCTCAATTTGCATTTCAGATGAATAAAACTATATAAATATAAAACTAAATAAAACTTATTTAACTACTTGACAACTTGTTCCTTATACAGTACTGTGCAAGAGTTTTAGGCACTCTATTTTTTTAGTACAAACTTTGTTATAGATTTTTATTTTAGGACTTCTACATTATTGATTCAGTACAAAAACATTTTAGATTTCCAAACATTAGTTTTCCAGCACAAAATTAAATGTTACAGAAAAATGTTTGTATGTCAGTAAAGAAAGCAGCATATTACATAAGAGACACTTTTCAGATAAAAAAACATAATGAAGGCTGCTGGGTTTTGCTGCAAAAATAAGAAGCAAGTGCGACAGTCAAAGTCTCCAGAAGACTTCTGCAAGATGCTCAGTAACACTTACAGCTCATTTCCTTATAAAACTGCACAAATTGTACCAGAGACTACTATTTTTTTTTTTTTAAAGTGAAGGATCCTCACACCAAATATTGACTTTGTTTCATTTATTACTGTTTACTGCTTTTTATAGTATTTTTTTATGTAGAAACATTTAGTTTCATTATTTCTGAAGGCATCTTTGCTCTACGGCATTTCTTTGCATGTGCCTAAGACTTTAGCACAGTACTGTACATTCAAACCAAGTTTTTCACACACACAGTACTTATCTAACTTTGCAGTTGGGGCACTCTCCTGGAAAGATAAGGCTTTCTTAGTTTTGGTGATGTGATTGGATTTCCCAGGGTTCTTTTATTTGACTCAGCATGAAGTCTTATCCTTAGTTCTCATCTATCCTTTTAGTCACATGTTGACAGTGCCTTTCAGCTTTGAGATAATGCCCTATACAACTGGGTGCTTCAAATATGGTCTTTTTTCTTATGGAGAGAGGTTAGAGTACTTAGTGAACCTCACATTGTACTCTGTACATAGCAGGAAAACACATTTCATTTGTTCAGGACTGGCGTCTGGTCCAGGGTGCTTCATTGCCTTGCACTCACTGTTCCTGGGATAGACTCTGGATCCACTGAAACCCTAACCTTTTTTACATTATTATTTAAGACTTTTCTTTAGCTATTTCAAGACTGATTACATCCTTACATGCTGGACACGGCCTCTCAAGCAATTACATAATTCAGGACCACAGCCTGATAGATATTAGTGTTTTCACTCTTGTCATATGAGGAGTGACAATAAAAAATTTTCATATACATTTCTAAGACTTTTCAATTTGGATGTATACCATTTTTATACAAGATATTCCCTCAACTAGTGTTTTTCCAAAATCGCCCATAGGTGTTCAATTGGATTGAGGTCTAGTGATCATGAAAGTCATATCATATGATTTACATCATTTTACACTCATCAAACCATTCAGTGAGCCCTCATGTAATGGTGGTCAGTCAGAACTTTGTGTCGATTTGCAGTGACCAAAACCAGCAAAAACATAACAATGTCACTGGTTTTTATCTTTAGTCACCTGTCTGTATGTTACTCTTATTTCACTGTTTATTTCATTCTTTTTTATTTAACTGTTCAGCTGCTTTTGTTTCAGTTTATCCAGGAGAGGCACAATGTACGGTCAGGGGAAAAAGAAAGTACACCCATTTCAATTCTATGTTTTTATTTATCAGGACCTAACAATTGTGTAGTCCTCACTAACTTCTATCAACAAATAACCTCAGGTGACAACAAAAAACACAACAACGAATGCCCTCAAACTCCAATGAACTGAAGCAATGTTTTAACATAGAGTGGGCCAGAATTTCTCTGAAACAACGTTGGTTTCTGAATGTTAATTTATTTTTTGGGAAAAAATGACTACGTATTGAAATCTGTTGTGTATTTTTGTTGTCACGCGAGGTTCTTTCTGAAGTTGGTGAGAACCACACAACTGTTATTTAGACCCTAGCATTGAAGGAGGGTGTACTTTCTCTTTTCCATTCCTTTTCCCATGTAAATAAATAAATAGTTTTTGATAACATTTGAACTGTAAAGACTGAAATTAAAAATGCAAACACTAATGTAAACCTAGTTATACCCGACAGTGTAAAGACTAGAATGTAATGCTGATAGAACACAAAACTACTGCCAAGTTTGCTTACTATTGCTAAGAAAACTGTAATTGCTTAATGATTGGGTTTTACCGGTGAAAAGTATTGAGCTCAAATGGGGAGATGTGCTCGAGAAAGATGAGAATGAGACGATGTTTCTGTTCTTCCAGCAGCCGGTGTGTTGCTACTCGCATCTCCAGGCTGCACCAGTCACTTCGCAGATACTGGCGACTAAGCACACACACCGTGCGCCGGCTACTGTAAATACTCTCTGCAATGTTATCGACAATTCCCTTTCCCACCTAAAAAAAAGGTTTTAAAAACAAAATAAGCACCATTTGAGTAAACTACTGTTGTACTAATGCGCAGCTCAATGTATTGGAACCTAAATGCATAAATGTACTGAATCGCTGTATTAGTTAAATGGCTTCTAGGAAATTAGTCCTTTTAGAGCTGTAAACACTTCTCATAGTTTCAGGTCAAAATACTAATAGAGGCAAGTTGTTGTGGCCTGTTTAAAGGTATGTCTAAAATATTATTACCAGGCCTTCATTTTTTGCTCATAACTCATAACATGGCTGCTTGAACTATTATGGCATCTTAATTAGCACCAGTGCCGGTTCAGCCACTGTAATAAAAAGCAGCTCATAATTTACCATGAGGATTCACTTGCTATCATCTATGATACTCTCCATAAATATCTATTAAAAACTACTCTCATTGTTTTAAAGTTTAATTAATGCATATGTGTCTTACCTCAAAGTCTCTGCTGTGCAAGCAGAGTCGGAGCCTGGGTTGGCCTTGTTCCTCTAACCTTGGAGCCAACTCCCCCAAGACCCAAGCTTCATCACGGCTACTGAATGACACAAATGCATCATATTTCATGTCTTCTTCGGCTTCTAGTCCATCCCCTCTGCGCCTTTGCCTTCTCCTCCGCCAACCTTTACCGAACTGTCTCTCCATATAACCTCTGAGTCGGAAGATGAAGACAACACAAGGCCAGTATGCAAAGCGATAGCTAAGAGCACTTAACAGCAGCAGACTTATGATGTTGACAGTGCCCAAATAGCACAGGTACTGCACATCTGTCTGACATAACTTTTCCATGGTGGACAATAAATTCAGTTTCTGATAATGCCAGACACACTGCTGCTGCTGCAGATTGATCACCTGTGCTCGTGTGCTCTGTGCCCATTCTAGGAACCAGGCAGTCTCACAGTCACATCGAAAGTCCACTCTGTCAAGCACCACAGCTCTCAGAACTGGCAAGGTATCAAACATCCCATCCTGTAGGATTAGTGGTTTGACACTGTAGAGATGCAACAGCTCCAGTGAGTGCAGATCCCTGAACATCATCTTTGTCAGGAAATTCAGATGGCAGTTATAGAGTACAAGGATCTGTAGCCGTTTTAGATTCCAGAAGGTCATACCAGGATTGGTGTGGTTTGAGAAATTAAGATTGACGAGTTTGAGACGCTTGAGGTAATGCAAATTGCTGATTCCTGTGTAATTGATGAACACCCTTTCAGGATCACCTGAAAACTCTAAAGATTCTAGATGAGAAAAATAAGGAACAAAGAAGTCGTTCTTAATAAAAAACGTGTGTCCAGTCAGCTTAAGCTCTCGGACAGATTCCAGAAAGGGAGGATAGTTCTCTCCAATTTTGAGCTCAAATCCATTTAGATCAAATCTGAAGCTTCCTTTGGGTCTTCCAATATTTCCCAAAAGAAGTGTAGTCCCGACATATGCATCAATGCTGAGATACTGTATGTCCTTGGGAAGACCATAAAACAACATGTTCAGATGTAATGTATAGATATACTCCAACCTTCCAAATGCAAGTTCACGAAGCTCCTTCTGGTTTCTAAATGTCCCATCCTCAATGTTCTCAATCACATTTTCATCAATACGCAGAACTTCTAGAGATCGAAGAGACTGAAAGTCATTCGCAGCAAGCATTTTGATCTTGTTTGAGTTAAGTTTGAGAATCTTAAGATGACGAAGACCACTGAATGCTTCGGGTTCTAGAGTCGTAATTGCGTTTTCATTAAGTAGAAGCTGCTCGAGTAGAGGGGTGCAAACAAACTGGTGTGTTTTGACTACTGTTAGCTGGTTATTCATTAGATTCAGAGTAGTTACATTCCAAAGAGTCCCATTGGCAGCAACACAGAATGAGGCTTCAGTCAATGCCATGCTGACCAAATGCATTGCCTGTATTCCTGCTATGCTTCTCCAGAATGCTGGGTCCAGCAGCTGGACTTTTGAATTATATATACCAAGCACTGTAAGATCTTTTCCACAATCTTTTAAATCTTCCATTGACAGTGAATCTAAGAGTACATAGGATAGCTCGAGAGAGTGAAGATTCAAGTTAGAAACTAGCTGGCACATGTCTTTGCAGTTTGTAGAATATTTTTCTAATATAGTTCCAGAAAAAACAACATTGCTCACTTTTCCAACTCCAGATTCCCAAATTTCTCCCAGCCTTAGACCACAAAAACCTAGAGAGAGACTTGAAAGGTTCTGAAACACTGCCAGAGAGCTGGCCTCAATTATTTTAACAGAGTTTTGACTAAGATCTAAAACCTGTATTCCTGCAAGTACAGCTGAAGGCCATGATGGACAGCTTCTGTTTCTGATGGAAGTGATGCCACTGTTACTCACCTCTAAGTATTTTAAGCGGGACATTTCATTTGGGACATAGCATAAAACCTCAACAAGTTCCTCCACACAAATGGTGTCCAGAGACAGTTTAACTAAACTAACCAGATGCTCAAATGTGGTATTGGGAATGTTAGACAATTGAAATCCTTTTAAGGATATTTCCTCTAGATGATCCAATCCAGCAAACACAGGAGTATCCAATTCAACATTGCTGCAATCAGAGGAACTGAAAATAATACGCAGATATTTAAGGTTGAAAAGGCCGGAAAAGGCACCAGAGTGAACCCTCCTGAGATTATATCCACGTATTTGCAGACGTTCCAAGGTTGTAAGGTGTGAGAAAGCACTGGCTGGAATGACTGTATCATCACTGTAAATGCAAAGAGATCTGATTCCTGCCTCAATCTCCATGAGATCCTTTTGGAAGTCTAAGATTTTGCATTCGCCATAGGGACCAAACCCAGGCTGATGATGGCAAAACGTTCCAATGTCACTGAGGAGATTCTCATCAAAAGTCATGCAGCGCTTACTAATAAGAGCAGTGACAACACTAGACATACTGAAATATAGACTGAATCTCAAGCAGAGATGCAGAGATGAAGACACAGTTGCTTGTTTATACATACCCATATTTTGAGCCAAACAGTTTTCCTATTTTCTTTTTTAATCAGAGCAGTATTTCATCCTTGTGGTTGCATTAAATTTCAGACTGAACACTTCACTTATATAAAGCCACCGAGGATTGGGTGGATTCTTTTTTTTTTTCACTTGAGTTTTATTTACATCATGTAGACTGCATTTGAGGAAGGACATACACTGTGTTAGTGTAGCACCCATGCAGCAACTTAATAAACTCAAGAGTACAATAATAGTGGTGAGAACAAATACACTTGGACTGAGAGGTTTATGGTACTAGAGGAGTACTTCAAGTTCTTCACAGAAACCTGTACCCTTTGAAAACCTATTCGTCTGAGTTTCAACCAACTTGTTCACTGCGTAACTGATTTAATTTTATATTACAATGGTTACAGACAAGCAGTTTGGGTAAATTTGGCTTTATTAGTGAAATGTGAAAAATGAAATGTGCAAGGTGTAACTTTTCGTGAGTTAGCATTCAACAAGACCACAGAGTAAGCAGAACTGAAAACAGCACATTACTATTTTAAGAAAGCCATTTTGACTGATTTCCTAAAAAGATAGCAATAAACATGGCTTATTCTACTTCCTGATTCTATTCCCAAGCATAGACATTTTAGCATTATCCATAGTACTCATTGTACTTATTAACTTGTTGCATAATGCAAGTACCTAAATAGTACCGTGAACAGGTTAACTATACGCACTAAAATGCAATTTCTCGTTCATATCTGTGCCAGTTTTACATAGATTTGTACACCTCTTATTAGTAATTATCATTGTATTAGATTTATCAAATTAAAACCTTCTTACAGATTTGTATTGCTCGATAATGCAAATAATCACTGCAAGATGGACGTTTTATGTCATACGTGTGGACAAATTTTTAAATATGGTGTACCAAGTGACAGTATTTTTTCAGCTGTAAACAAGCCAGAACATAAAGTGCAAGACAAAATATTGAGTCAAAAGCCCTGCTGACAGTGCAAGTCTACCCTATTAACTATGAACTGGTTGGGCGTAAGAATACTAATTTCTTACTTTCTCAACAAGTCTCAAACTTTAAACAACACAAAGGTAAACATTCCCAGAGAAACAACATTAATAAATAAGCAAAACACATATACCAAACTTGGAAATGTTGTCCATGACAGGAATTATAGTACATTGTGAAGAAATCTTAGTGCTGCTACGGCAAAAATCTACATGACTTCTTAAAATGTTGCATACAAATACTCTTACACACTAACCCTGTCAATGGATGAATATGGAGGACACCTGACCATCACACCCATATGCTGGTCTTCCCCAAATTATTGCCAAAAAGTTCTAAGCACACAATTGTATACAAGGTCTTTGTATGCTGTAGCGTTACTATTTCAGCTAAGCGGCCCAAACCTGTTCCAGCATGACAATGCGCCTGTGCACAAAGCGAGGACCATGAGGATGTAGTTTGCCAAAGTTGGTGTGAAAGAACTTGAGTGGTCTGCACAGAGCCCTGAATTTAATCCCACTGAACACCTTTGGGATGAATCTGAATGTCGACTGCACACCAGGCCTCCTTGTCTGACATCACTGGCCAACCTTTCTAATGCTCTTGTGGCTGAATGAGCACACAGGCACATTCCAAAATCTAGTGGAAAACCTTTCCCGAAGAATGGAGGTTATTAAGACACCAAAGGAGGACTAAATCTGGAAAGGGATTTTCAACAAGCACATATGGGTGTTATAATGAAGTATCCACAAACCTTTAGCCATATAGTGTACATTCCATGAAGCAATAGCAACCTTTTGTTTCCAATGAAAAACCTAATGTATGTATTTGTTCTATTTTATGTGGTTGGCAGATGGCTGTTTATGGGCAATAAAACTCTAAAACCTTAAAAAAACAAACAAACAAACAAACAAAACCCTCAAACTATTGGACCACTCAGTCAATAACAGGAAGTGCCTCATTTTACACACACGAATACACACACACACACTTGTTATTCAGATATTTTGGGCAGCAAGCACAGTTGCCCACTTTGCTTGTAAAACTAATGTCATCAGTAATGAACCGTGTAGCTGGTGTCACGTCACAGAACCCATAATGTACCCACACATACTCTGCTCACATTTACAGCTAGGAAACAGTTGTACAGTAGCAGTGCTTAGATTTCTTGTTTGGAACCAAACAGGTGCATGTAAATGTGGAACCATCATATTACAAATGATCACTTTACGCTTCAGAGCAAGAACTACACACGACACACTTTAATCAAAATCCTCTCTATAACGCTACCCCTCTACCCCTTCATCCTTTTCCTTCCACTTCCCGCTCTTTTCTCTTCATTCCCATCTTTCTCCCGAAGCCCAAATTTCTCCATTGCCTCTGTTGCAAATCCCTCCATCTCATTCTCTAGCTCTTCATATTCATCTCCATCTGCCATGTCTTCCAAAATGTCCGCCACATCCTCCACAAACTCGCTGAATGGTATCTGGTCATGGACGAAGACTCCGTCAGCGAAGAACTCACCAATCAGCTTGCTCAGTTCCTCTTTTCTGGAAGTCTGGTCCTCGTTTCCGACAAGTTTCATCAAATAGCTCGAGATGAACGCCTCAAAATCTCGTTGAGAAACAGGAGCAAGCCCCTCTGCGTGTGCACAAGCTGTCACATCAGCGCACCCTTCTGTTGACCCATAATAGTGACGGATCTTCTCCCTCTGTTCAGCCCAGTATTTGACATGCATGTGGTCTTTGCTGTGCTTTTGGTCACTGTATGAATGGTGCAATGCCTCATGTTTGTCTTTTCTGCTCATCTTTTCCTCTCTTTTATGCTTCTTGTCTTTGTATTTTTTTTCCTCTTTCCATCCTTCTGTTCTCTCTCCACTTTTGGGCTTGTCTTTCTCTCTCACACCCCGATGCTTCTCCTCCCTTTCTTTTCTTTCACTGTTTCCGTTGTGATAATCTTTCTTGCCTTTCCTAATTTTCTCCTTTGGGCTTTTATCACTGTACTTTTCATCACCTGATGCTCCTCTCTCTTTTTCATCACCCCATTCCTTTCTCTCCTTCCAATCCTTCTTTTTTTCACTTTTCTCTTTCCATTCTTTTTCATTCCGACTAGCTTGCTTACCCTTTTTCCATTCTTTCTCTTCCTTCCAGTCTTTTTGCTCACTCTTTTGCTTCCGTTCCTTATCATCTTTTCCTTTCTCTCTTTTCTCCTGCCTTCTGTCAACAAATTCTCCATGTTTGTCCTTTTCCCACTTTTTATCTTCCTTCCCCTCTCTTTTCCCACTCCTTTCCTTAAGCTCTCTTTTTTCATCATCAAGCTTCCATCTTTGGGCATCTTCTTGCTTATGGTCTTTTTGCCTGTTTTTCCCTTCCCCCTTTCGCCTCCCTTGCTTTTCTTCTTTCTCCAACTCTTTACGATCCTTTGTGCTTTTTCCCTTGTCATCTTGCTCACCTAACTTTATATTTTTGTCCTTCTTCCATTCTTTCTTTTCTGTTTGAAGGTCTTTCTCTTTCCTCTGTTTATCCCAAGCCTTTTTATCCTTTCTCTCTTTCCTCTCCTGACTACTAGGCACCTCTTCATGTCCAGCAGAGGGCATCGCAGCTTGCACACTCACTAGAAGACAGAATGAATGTTGATCAGTGAATGTGGCAAACAAACCAGAGTGACCTTTAGCCTTAATTAATCTGCAGATGTTTTTTTTATTTTTTTTTTTTTACCTGTACTCTGAGTGAGCTCCATAACTTTCTCTCTTAGATGCTCCAGCTCTTTCTGCATAGCTGGAAGTGCTTCAAGCTCCTTATTTACTCTCTCGCTCTCTCTCTTTACCCTTTCATTCTCTTGCTCATACTCTTTCTGAAGGGCAGGCAGTTTATCCAACTCTCCTCTCATCCTCTGGTTTTCTGCTTCCAGCTCCTCCCTCCTCAGTCTCTCCTTGGTGCCTTCCTCCACTTGCAGTTGTGCAGCCTTTAATTCCACTTCCTGTTCCTTTGTTTAAAAAGAAAAAAGTTGGAAAAGAATATAGAATATACAAGACACTCAAAACAGATGTCAAAAAAGATGTCAAAATGAAAGTACATGAAACTACCTGAAGCTTTGCCTGTAAGCTTACAATTTGCTGGTCCTCCTTGGCCAGTTTGTCCAGTATTTTTGGTGGCTGGACACCTTCAGGCGCATCTCCTTGAGCATCAGGACTCAACCACTCCTAACACATACACACACATATAGAGATGCATCAATTTCCCTTTTGTTTAAAACTTTAATGCAGCAATGTTGGCAAGTATACACCAATCAGCCATAACATTAAAACCACCTGCCTAATATTGTGTAGGTCCCTGCTTGTGCCACCAAAACAGCCCTGACCCGTCGAGGCATGGACTCCACAAGACCTCTGAAGGTGTGCTGTGGTATCTGGCACCAAGACGTTAGCAGCAGATCCTTTAAGTCCTGTAAGGTGTGAGGTGGAGCCTCCATGGATTGGACTTGTTTGTCCAGCACATTCCACAGATGCTCGATCAGATTGAGATCTGGGGAATTTGGAGTCAACACCTTGAACTCTTTGCCATATTTCGGTGTAGCAGGGCGCATTATCATGCTGAAAGGCCATTAGGGAATACGGTTGCCATGAAGGGGTGTACTTGGTCTGCAACAATGTTTAGGTAGGTGGTACGTGTCAAAGTAACATCCACATGAATGCCAGGACCCAAAGTTTCCCAGCAGAACATTGCCCACAGCATCACACTGCCTCTGCCAGCTTGCCTTCTTCCCAAATTGCATCCCGGTGCCATCTCTTCCCCAGGTGAGCCTCGCACACGAACCCGGCCATCCACGTGATGTAAAAGAAAACATGATTCATCAGACCAAATTGTTGACTTGGCCACTCAGAAAGTTTCTGATATCTCTCTAATAGGTCTGTTTTGCTTTTTCAGCCTAATGATGGCCTCCTTCACTTGCATCAACACCTCTTTGGACCGCATATAGAGAGTTCCCATGAGCAGCTTCCAAATGCAAATTCAACACTAGGAATCAATACACTAATCCTGAATGGGTTGATGAACATCCCAAATTCCCCAGGTCTCAATCCGATCAAGCATCTGTGGGATGTGCTGGACAAACAAGTCTGATCCATGGAGCCTGACCTCACAACTTACAGGATTTAAAGGATCTGATGCGAACATCTTGGTGCCAGATACCACAACACACCTTCAGAGGTCTTGTGGAGTCCATGCCTTGATGGGTCAGAGCTGTTTTGGTGGCACAAGGGGGACCTACACAATATTAGGCAGGTGGTTTTAATGTTATGGCTGATCTGTGTAACTGAGATCTGGTGCATGATGTTCCCATCCAAAATGTCCTGGCAGCTGACAGCACTTCAGAGAAGTCTTTATTCACCTTTCTAATTTTTAACAAAATAATATAATAAAATGTTTTGTGTCTTTGAGACACAAAACAGTGCTGTCTTCCTGGACCATTTGGACATGGAAAAGATTGCAGTTTCTCAGTGATGATGCGTTTGGAGGGCACTCAGTCAAAAACACAACAATGAGAACAAGCACTAACCTTTTTTACTTCTGGATATTTCAGATCCTTGGCATCAGCATCCCCCTCTAAGAAGTCGAGAGAAAAATTTTAGTAAATTACTTCAAGACACCATAATAAACTGAGCTATATTATAAAGCACAGCATTAAATAATTGTATGGTCCATGTAATATTAACGAGGTATATATCATACAAGAACACCTTAAACATGTGAGTAAACATGCACACAGGAAGTACACATGCGAAAGGATTCAACCGTTAGACACATCAATACTCTTTACTTCCCAGATTAGTTCATATTCATGTGTAGGACAAATCCCAGTGTATCCACTAGTTCTAGACCACAGTTATGAAAACAAATAGAATGAACTTCACTTATGCTTATTTACAGATACATTCATTCTCACATTACATAAACAAGGCCAGTTATCATACAAATGATTTGTACATTCATTCAGATCATGCAATTCAGACAGACTCTGTATATGAACAGAGATGAAAAATAATAATCAATTTACAGTTTCTATAGCCAATGAGTGTTGGATACTACCTTCTAATTACACTGATGAATGATTTTATCAGGTACAGTTACCATAAAGGTACACTCTGGTATACAATTAGTGACTGTAGCCCATCTTTTCCACAACTTGGAAATGGAAAGGGATAATTCATAATACAGCAGTGATATCAACAGGATAGTGTCATAGTGGTGTGTGTGGTGCTGATATGTGTATAACAGTGTTGCTGTTTAAAACATACTGGCCACTTTAATACATATTTGTGTTAGTCATCATCCAGCCCTTCAGCATTGTTTTATTTCTAACCACAAGACTGCTGCTGGCAGGATATTTCTGGTTGCACAGGCTCAATCCAGAAGTGAAACGTCTGTGTCTACCAGCCAAATAATATCTGGCCAATGATAGTCCCTTTCCAATGGATAATGGGGAAGAGGCAAACTAATGAACTGTGTGTAGCAACAAATGAGCTATAGCGACTAACTGTATAATCATAAACTATATGCAACTATATGGGTGTACCCAATAAAATGTTCAGTGCCTGGAGATATAATGTAGGTGTACCTACAAGACTGAGTGTTTTTCTCCACTTGTCAGTAACTTCTTGAAAACAATATTTTTGTTCATGCTGCTCTCCACAGTACATCACATGGCAAACATGGTTTTTTCTTCAAGTATCACTGTTAGGCCCTTGACATTGACTTTTTGTATTATACAATTTAGAGAGATACTTTAGTTACATATGTTCATGATGAGACTGTATGAAGACACAGATAACACCTCAGTACATCCTATAGTTGAAAAAGTACTCGTGTAACCACTTGATATGATGAAGGAGCACATAACAATTTAGCTGCTTACATTTTGTTGCTAGAAATGTTTGAACTATGGGTCAAATTTATATTGAAAACAACAATAATCACTCCTAATATTAAATAAATGATTGGCAAATCTTTTAAAAACTAAATTAAAATCAGCCATGCATTATGGCACATATAAAAATGCTGAGCAGACCCAGCTGACCTCGATTTTGGATCAAGACGACAGGAGAGAAGATCATTTTGAAAAAGGATTCATTACTGCGGCCATGTAACAAGAGCTTCAGTCAAAATGACAGCTCAACTGACGGTGTTTAAACAGGAGCAGTGACTAAAGTAAATAAGTTTGGAAATTGTGGTTGAATGCAGACATTCAGTGACCATGATTCTCGTGCATTAGTGTGACATGTAAGGAAAAACAGGACAGCTACAGCTCTTTAGGTGACCGAGAATGTCAGTGCAGGGAGTGGTTTCTTCTGGGATGAAAATATCCCCATACACAGGGCACAAAAGCTTAAGGAATGATTTGATGAGGATGAAAATGTAAATCATGTACTATGGCCTTCACTGTCACCAGAGCTCAACCCAATTTGCATGTCATGTTAGACAGCACTCTCCAGCATCATCATCAAAACACCAACTAAGGGCGTCTTCATTAGGAAGAATGGCCCAATACCTTACTAGACACTTTATGTTGGTTTTTTTCTCCTTTTGTCACCACTCTGTATGTATTGATATTTTACTTTAAAAACAATACAGTGCTTAGTCACAGGAACTGTTCCATTTCCTTACATTTCGGTCATACACACATGAAACTGACGAATCACCCACCTAAAGCAACATGCCAATCAAATTGATCATTATGCTGCAATCTCTAATCAAAACTACCTCCTGAGTGAAAACACAGGCATGCATTACACTTAAATCTCTATATTCAGCCACTCTCTCTTTATAATTTACACAACCGCAGACACACACACACACACGCACACTACATACCATCATCCAGATCCATGAGAACACCTGCAGAATAATACAGCCCTGTCTCAGCAAGCCCTTTAACTCAACCAGGAAATATTCATGGTTTATAGATTAGAGTCTGCATTCCATATTAAATATTTACCAGAGAAGAATATGGTGCCCAGGCCTAGAAGAATGAGTGCTCCAAAAATGCACTTGTTCAAGGTGAACCCAATGTCTCCTTCTCCTTCTCTCTGTGGCTGTCTGAACTGCTCTTCCTCACCCTCTTCCTCCTCCTCCTCATCATCTCGATGGTACAAAGGGGTCGGTACAGAGACATTCCTCCTCCTTAGTCCATCACCCTCATTCACCTTCTCTTCTGGCTTACACTCTGCATGGAAAGAGAGATACTTTATGCTGCAAGTATACTACAGTACATACACTCACCAACCACACTAATAGGAACATCTATACTCCTGCTCATTTATATAATTATCTAATCGGCCAATCAGGTGACAGCAGGGAAATGCAACGGCGGTTCCTAAGCAGAAATACCTTGTTGATGAGAAAGGTCAGAGGAGAATAGCCAGAGTGATTTGAGCTGACAGGAAGATAGGAAGTGATCTTCTGCTGTTGTAGCCCATCCACCTGAAGGTTCAATGTGTTGGGCATTCTGAGATGGTTTTTTGCTCATCATGGCTGTAAAGAGTGGTTACTTGAGTTACCACAGACTTCATGTCAGCTTCAAACAGTCTGTCTATTCTCCTCTGACCTTCCTCATCAACAAGGTGTTTCCACCCACAGAACTGCCACTTGCTGGGTGTTTTTTTGTTTCCTGCACCATTCTGTATGTGTGCTAGAGACTGCTGTGTGAAAATCCCAGGAGATCAGCAGTTTTTCCTCATTTTGATGTTTAATATTAACACTGAGTGAACCACGTGATTGGCTGATTGGATAATTGCAGGAATGAGCAGATATATTAAAGTGGCTAGTGAGTGTATATGTTGTGTTAGCATTTCCATCCTAATAAATAATGTTTTCCACACATTAGGCAAATCATCTCCCTTCACATATTGACAAGAACAAACACTAATATAAGTTGTCATGCTAATTTTATAGTACACATAATAAAAATACACCAATAAAAAGTGGTGCATGTCTTTAAGCTAATAAAATACATATAGTTCCGTTTTCTTGCAATTCATGTTGCTTTTATGTGTCATCGGTCAAAATGCAGTGTCAGGGAGGAAAATGCCAGTACCAGTTTAAAGCATATTACAGATTTGTGTTAGTATTTCAGTGACATATCCCTGAAATTTCAGTAATGGCCACACTGAATTTAAGCATTGCTGTAGAGATATGTGGTTTAATGCCTCTACAAACCCTTTAATTCCAACTGATTACTGCATCATTAATGTAATTATCTTAGTAAGCAGTACTGTTCCATACTGAAGCTCTGTGGTAAACTTGCTCTGCACCATAATGCTTTGTGGATTGAGGCTATACTCTTACACAGAGACTGGGGCTTCACTAGATGTGGTTCTATTTCTGGAATTCCTCAGGGCTCTGGAAATCAGTGTGCCTGTGCAGTTGTTCCACATCCAGCAGACACCCAGTTTCTAGAGTTGGTAAGAACAATGACACCCTTTAATATGTGCTATTTAATACTGTGTCAGGGTGCCTGGGCAAAATACTCCTGAAATGGTCAAAATGTAAACATGGAGTTTAAAATTTTTTTTTATCTATTGCTGGTTTTGTAAATGAGTTATTGTACTATAACTTGAATGGTATGTTTATATTGCAGAAGATAATGGACTTTTTAATTAACAATAGTTTAGCACGGGTGGGACGGTAGCACAGTGGGTAGTGTTGCCCAATTCACAGCTCCAGGGTCACTGGTTTGAATAACAAAAAAAATTATCTTTCACTGCAGTTGTATAGATGAAAATCTGTCACTTTGTCTAGCCATGTCTACATACTTTGGCTTGAGTATGTAATGTCTGTTTCCAGATGTTTACTGATGTGTCATATTTACAGCTGCTTATGAATAAAGTGATGTAGATAACTGCATTAGGCTGAGTGTATTTGAAAAAGGCAGGAGTACAAATATTATGCAGCTGCTGCAGGCAAACTGTGCATCACAGCAAGTGCAAATATCTTGAATATAGTCAAATTTATCTAGTATTTCCTATTATAAGATTACCATAAAACAAATATAATAATGTTATACCTATTTCCCAACTTTTTTTTTAAACTAATTTCAAGCTTGAAATAGTCTTGATCTATTGGCAGATAATTTTATTCATTTTAAGCATTTACTTCTAGAAAGAAGCAAAGTTATCTACCAATAGAATAAGAAAATGTAAAGCTTAAAATGAGTCAAAATGTCTCAAACTAGGTCTAATAATCTTCACTTGGCAAGATGTCAGTTTTCGCAGTGTAACATAGACAAGATGCACAGAGTAGATTACTAACTATATTTCAGTGCAGCCTAATGCAGAACAGATCAAGCTGTCTGGCGGCATTCAATCATGCAACTCCTGAGCACTCCATACCAGACCTGTCAATATCCGTCACTCTCCATTAAGTCCAGCAACCAAAACTTAAAGGAGAAAATGTAAAAATGTTACATTCTTTTTGTTCGAGTTTAGTGCATCTGTAAAACTGGGATATTTCGGTGCGTGACTTATATCTCACCTTCTCTCAGAGTCTTCCTCAGCTCACCCTTCTCTTCCCCTTGTAAAAGCCCCTCTTCTTCTTCTGAGGTTCCAAGCAGTGATGCGGACACAGGTGATGGGCTGATGTGTGTGTAAGAGTCAGAGAATGATTCTGTATCAATAAGGGGTTGGCTTTCAGAATCATCACCAAAGGCTCCTTGCTCTCCAGGGTCAGGGGTCAAAGAGGTCAGGTTTTCAACATGAGCAGGGATGCTGGACGCCATGTCCTCTTTCACAGTGGTACTGTGTAAAACAGCTGCATCTTCACTGCTCTCTAGTGGTGTCACCTGGTAAACAATATACAGAACTGTCACGCCCATGCATAGTTTAATGCTGCATGCATCCAACTGTGTTTTGTAAACTTAAGACACCAAACATTTTTTTACTAAAGATTTTCAATAATCCATTACCAAAAACTTTTACTTGTTTTAACCTCAACCTAGTTTTTAAACATTTTACCAATAAAAGAGTTTAAAAACATCTTATACATGAAATGCAATACTGACAGTTATGAAAAGCCAGTTAAGAACCTGACTAAGTGAAAAGCTAGGGTCCTGTGGAATCTTTTTTGTAGAGGCATTTTTGCACACTGACTGAGTGACTGACTGCCTGAGGCCCATGGTTGAAATGCACATGTGTGAGGAGTCTAGCTATACTGAAAAAAGGGAACATGAGAACATATTACATATAGTTCATATAAAAACATTTTTCACAACAAGTTTCACATCAAAATGGGATTTAATTAATTACTAGTTTGAATTACGTAGTGTAAATGTGACAAATTCATGTAGCGTTAACGATCCAGCCGTGAGGATGTGGGGACGCCTCCTTACCCCAGCAACCTGGGGTCAATCCTGGACTGGGGTGAGCGATTTTATTCAGGGCTTTGAAAATGCACAATCAAATCATTTTGGACGTACGAAAACAAATTTTGTTAATTCAAAGCAATTCATTCACATGGAACCAATGTATGAAATTGAATTAAGTAAATTCAATGAGCTTTTTTTTTTCCAGTGCAGCCAAATTTGTATCTTGCTACCCAGCTAGCAAGCAGTGAGCCATAGCAGGGACATTCTGATACACACACATGTGCTGACTCTTGTGTGACAAATGCTAGGCAGCCGATGGCAATCCAGCAAAACTAAGCTTGCCCAATTTCCTTGTTTTGTTTCATTTTCAAATGAATTTTATGCTCTTTATTTTCTAAACATTTTCATTGGATTTTTCATGTATGTGTATATTTTCATTACTAGAGATGTGAACCTTAAGCTGACAGCAAATCAATTTAATTCCTCATTCAATTTTTCAATTTGTAATTTTGTAAATTAAGAATGAATCAATTCAATAAAACTAAAACAGATTTTATTCAGTGATTCAAGCTTCTTTTAAATATGTTCTAATAAACTAAAAGTATTTTCAGTTAATATTTCCCATTCATGTTTTGTACATTACTGATGTCTCTGCCACCATCATTGCAGTAAAAAAAAAGAAGGGTTTGTTATACCCCTAAAATATATATGTTTATTTTACACTGTTAGTGCACTTAAAGTTGTTCCTAAAATATCTTAAGTGAAATTTTAATTGTTAATTGCATTTGTGCCTTAAATGACCCTACTTTTCTAACTTATTATATCATTACTGTAATTCCAACAAAAAATCTTACAAAGCACTAGTATTCACGTTAAAGTGAGAGAAACGAGGACTAAGGGCCACAAACCTGTGGCGGATCAGGAGGGTGAGTTTGCTCTGTGGAAGTGTCCGAGAGCGCTGATGATTGTGTGAGATCTGGTTCTGCATGCAGTTCTCCCTGACCTTCAGACAGCGGACCCATGCTCACTACTCCAGACTCCTATATAAGAATATAGATCAAACTTTAATTTATATTCCATAACCTATTTTCCTCAGCCCACTCCATAACCCATTTTCTCAGCATTTAACTGCTAATATTAACATCATTAAGGTTTTCATCCATGAATCACTTGCACACAGGACCTGAATTAAAGGTGCAGAATTTTTATGCTTTGGTGAGGCAGGTGGGTCGGTACATCCATAGGCATAGAAGGAAACAAATCAGTTAAAGTATGAAATTACCCAACCTATGGGAACCTTGGTAGTCTGATTTATCAGTATGTGCAGCTTCAGACAGAAACATATACTCTTTCTGCCTCAAACTATATGGAGGCAGTAGCCAGTTGAAACTGGAAAGCAGTGCAGGGTTTTACTAAATGCTAATACTGCTTGCTAAACCCCATGTACCTTTGGTAGTGTACTATTTTATTGTGGTAGCACAATAAAAGTTCTGGACAAAGCACATACCTAATGGTGCTCTTTTGACTACAGAATCTTGTTGCACATATTCATATAAGAGTAAATGAAGAAAATTATTCACTTAAACATTTAGAATGAAGCATGTGGCCCAATGACATCAACTAGTCTGGAGAGTCTATACTCTCCAGTGCATTGTTATAACAAATACAAACTGCATCCCAAAACTCAAATTATTGCCTCCTTGATTCCTGATCCTATATCAGCATCTGATGCCAGAAACATTGTGTGAGCTGTGAAGAAAAACCCAAAAACAACAGTCAGTGACATCACCAACAACCCCACAGAGTAGGGTGAAAGTACCACAATCCACCGTTTAAAGAAGACTTTGGGAGCAGAAATATAGAAGTCATACCACAGGCTGCAAACCACTCATCAGCAGTAAGAATCAGAAGGCCAGATTGGAATTCACAAAGAAATACAGAGATGAGGTACAAAAGTTCTGGAACAAAGATTAACCTCTACGAAAGTGATGGAAAGGCCAAAGTGTGGAGAAAGAAAGGATCAAGCTCATTGTTCAAGCACAGTGCATGGCTGTTTCTGGAAGGGGCTCACTAATCTTTATTGATGATGTAACTCATGATGGTAGCAGCAGAATGAATTCAGAATTGTGTCAGAATTCTGTCTGTCAATTTACAGAGAAATGCATCCAATCTAATTGGGAGGAACTTCATGCAGCAAGACAAGGACCCAAAACACACTGCAAATGCAACAAAGGACTTCATCGGGGGGAAAAGTGTAAGGTTTTTGACCAGCCAAGTCAATCACCAGACCTTAATCCAACTGAGCATGCACATCACCTCCTGTACAAGCCTGGAAAAGCATCACAAAGGAATAATGCCATGGTTGCAAAGGATATGCAACCAAATATTAGGTGTTATTTACTTTAAGACTGTCTGTTTCTATACTTTTGCTGACCTAAAAATTGGGTGGCCTGCCACCAAAGGTGCCATGTTCTAAGTTGTTTAAAACATCTAGATGTAAATACCAGGAAATGAAAGCTGAAATTCTGATCTACTGTCTCATATTCATCTTTTGATCTCAAACTAAAAAAAAAAAAAAAAAGAATTGGCCTTGCCATTCCAATACTTTCAGAGGGGACTGTATTTAGTGTGTAATCACAGAATTGTGCATATCATTTGTTATGGAGTGTGCACCAAGTCATCAATAAGTGAAGTCACGTAAAAGTGACATTTCAGTTTACAAGGTCTCAGTTTGTGAATATTTTTGTCCTCAATTCCTCTATCCTGTCTTCACATCCTCAGAGGAATATGCAAATGAGTGAGGCAAGGAATCAAGGAGGAACATTTAAAGAAATGAGGAGCACCCACAGACATGCCAAGCCTACCTTCATTACAGAACACTCACCTTTACCTCTGGAGCAAGAATGGTCCAACTGTTGCCATTGGTACTGCTGTTGTCAGCCATCGCCCCCTGATGGCTCTGCTCAGCAACTGCAACACACAAAAGGAATCAACATCTCTGCAGCCAGGTTAGGTAACTGAGTGGCAGATTAATTTCCATGCTCCATCGCATATTTGAATCCTGACAATGTGCTTTGTTTGCAGATATGATAATGAGGTGGCAGGGAAAGGAACCTAACAGACCTATGACACAATGGAGAGAAAGCAGCCTGGCTTAAAGTCTCCTACAGGATTTGAAGTTGCTGGAAATACGTCTATCTTCATTAGTAGTTATCTCACACTGCACTGTTGGCTACACTGATCCTTTCCTTTGGACAGCAAATGTTTTGGCAGAGACCTGGGTAACTAAGGCGGTTACTGACAGTGGAAAAAAAAAAAAGAGAGAGTATTTTAAAGACGGAAGCGGAAGACTCTTGGCATCACCGGTGAAAAACAAAAAAGTGGGAGCTACTGCTCAAGTCTTGAATACAAGTGAGAAAACTAGAAATGGGTGTCTTTTCCAACTAGGTCACTCATTTGAGTTTACGACTGATCCCTACATTTCAATACAAGATAATCCTCATTACTGATATTCAAAGGCATAGTAGGAAGAAGGTATCAAGCATATTTTATATATGGTAAAAAAATAAATAATACTGAATTTAATAACACCACAGCACTCCAAAAACTAATCAGGTACTTTGTGACACACTTCACACTACATTAAGGATCTTTTTAATTCTTGTCACAGTAATTTGGGTCTGCTAATAGAAACTCCCCCTTGAGAGCTTGGTAAATGTAGCCCTGGGCTGTGATGGGAACTCAGGATGTAGTGGAATTAGATAAGAGCTAAAAATAAAGCTGTAAGAAAGGCTGCTCTATTGAGCTGAATGCTTAATAGATGTAACCATTTAAAAAAAGAGGAGGATGGTATGATAAATGTAGTGGGGTTACATCTTACATATTTTTCAATCTTAATTATCTGAATAATACATTGCACTGCCAGTTTGTATCCATACACTGTGAACTCTGCTGCATGACATCTTGACAAACAAATGACATATTCATGTCTGTTGAAAAAGATGTTTGCACTTCACTTTAATCTTCAGCTCAGGCTGGATAACTTCTCTGTCTACATTTGGGGAAAAAAAAACAAAGACACATTATGTTATATGCTATTTCATGCTTGTAGATAATTTATATATGTAGTACCAGCCAAAAGTTCTCACGTTTTCCTATAATATTATGATTTACCCTTACAGTGTAGTGCAGGGAATTTTCTTGCTTCAGATAGTCAACCTAAAATATTCTCTGATGCATCATTTGAAATATTTGGCAGAAGAATGATGTACAGTCAAGAGTTAATTCACAGGAAGGGCTGAGCCTCTGCACAATTTCCCGAGAACCATGACAAAAAAGTTAAGGATGCACAAAACCAATATTGTGTATCGATATCGGGGCTGAAATTTGGTATCGGACTGATTTTACGATCAGATCAACTGATGCAGAGGACACTGTGGTGAGGAGTTTTGCATGTCTCCCTGTGTCTGTGTGGGTTTCCTCCAGGTTCACCAGTTTCCTCTCCACTTCACAAAACATACAAAATAAACTGTGTAGGAGACAGTGTGTGTGTCTGTAGTGCTCTGCGATGAACTGGTGTCCCAGATAAGGATGTATTCAAATTTATGTCTATCAAGTTCCTGCTGAAAAAAAAAAAAAACAATAGAAACCATCACCGAAATTCTAATGATTTCCACTACAAATACCATTACAAATCATCAGCTAACTATTAAAACATTACTGGTCCTTATTGGTATCCAATAGTCATAATATGCCTCCAAAAGAAGTCAACAAATTCCCAGTAGAGACCCACAGGGACCATTAGAGTTTCCATTAAAACCAATACAACTCCCATTATAACCATTAAAACCATTACAAACTCTATGAGGGTTTTTGTTAGATGGCACTATTCCATAATATTGTATTAATTAACTATCTTTTCAGCAGCAAGCAGGAAATTCACAGAGAAGTCATGTTTTCTGAGCAAAAACTCTACCTCCCCAGACTTTTTCACGCCGTCATTTATCTGTCAGAAAAGTTATTCAGCGTTATTTATATTACTCTGCCAGAACACCGCCGTTAATGCCGGTCATTTTCCATCTCGTCCCAGCTCCAAAAACTGACCAAACAAGGTAAAAGTCAGTCTGGAACTGGAGCTACTTCTCTAACTGCTTATGAGCTCTATCCCAAACCCCCTACCCACTGTAGGCACCCTACATCAGGGAATGAAATAAAACCTTCAACAGCCCAGCACAGTAGTGCACTATTTATGTACAACATTCAGCCAGTGTGTCATCACATCAACAGCTGTGAGCGCTATAAAGATAAGTTTAAAATGGCGTCCTTACACGAAGAACGCCCATTTGGATAAACCTGAGTCTACCTGAAGTTTGTCTATCCTACATAATAAACTTTTAGACTAATTTGTACACGGCTGCTGAATGTGTTCTTGTCAACAAAGCTCCTAAACGTGGGCTGAACACCAAAAGGACCTATTCCCTGTATAGGCTCACTAAGTAGAACATAAATGAACTGCTTTCTACGCCTTTTTGTAGTGCACTATACAGCTGAAAGAGTTTGGCATGCAGTCTTATAAACCCAGCACATACACCATGCCGGAAATGAAGGGAAAGTTTGCGGATATGCAAAAGTCTATTAGGTTACACAACACAAGCCTGTTCCACTTATATAAGTCAATTCATATTTAAGAAGCAATGTTGTATCTGCATGAATATAATCTTACCTCAAGTCGTTCGAAACCTTTTCAACCCCACAAGTACTCCTCTCTTCGAGTGTGTGGGAAGTTTGAAGCTGTTTCCAGCTCTCTTCTGGCCTTCGCTGCTCTAGCCCAATCGCAGCTGACAATTCCCCACAAGCCCCGCCTCCAGACACAACAGTGCACCAATCACAAGCCGGTATGGCCATGCTTCAAACACAATAACTGACAAGCACAGGTGTCAAGAAAAGAAAGAGATAGAATCCCATATAATTATTCAGCACTACGTATGTAATTAAATAATAGTTTTACTTTTACAGCATTTAGCAGACCCTCTTATCCAGAAGGGCATTGAAATCTCTGTTGAAAACATATCCTCACACTAGTACAATATAAGGCTAAACCCTGTTACATTGGATTTAATGTGAGAGTTATTTCAGCATTTGTGCCTATTGGGATTCAGCATGCAGCTGTATGCATACTTCTTGCTTCGTCATAGGGGTGCCAGATCTTTTGAGCGAGGAAGAAGATAGAGAAAACAAGTTCACGTGGTAAAATAGACCAGTCTATGCAAATACCAGGCTGAGGCTTATTTGCACTGAGCTTGGGAACAAATGTTCCCTGTGCCAGTGTATAATTATTAACACACACACATACACAAATATACTAAAGAACTGTCTGACTCTCAAATTCTGCTTATTTTACTAATTAAATATTAGCTCTGAACCTAATTGACATCCTACTTACAGTACTGTATATACAGTTCGGAAAGTATTCAGACTCCTTCACTTTTTATGTCTTTGTGGACTATTTAACTCATAATGACAATGTGAAAAACATGACCAAGGCCCTTCTTGCATGGTTACTGAGTTTGGCTGGATGAGCAGCTCTAGGAAGAGTGCCGGTGGTGCCAAACTTCTTCCATTTCCGCATGACGGAGCCCGCTGTGCTACTGGGAACATTCAAAGCTTCAGAAATGTTTTTTTATATCCTTGCCCAGACCTATGTTTTGACCACAGATGTCTACAGAGAGTTCTTTGGACTTCAAGTCTTGGTTTCTGGTCTGACAAGCACTGTGAATTGTGGGATCATATATACAGTACACAGGTGTGTGCCTTTCTAAATCATGTCTAATCAGTTGCAGCAGGTGGACTCCCGTCAAGTTCTGCAGACATCTTAAGATAATCAAACCAGTGCACCTCAGCTCAGTTTGGAGTGCCTTAGTCAAGGGTCTGATGCTTCACATATTTCAGTTTTTGATATCTTTTTTAATAAATTTCCAAAAATTTCTAAAAACACATTTTTTATTTTTTATTTATTTATTTTTTTGCTTTGTAATGATGTACTATTGTGTGTAGATTAATTGCCAAAAATGTACATTTAATCCATTTTAAATTCAATCTATAACATAATAAAGTGTGCATTTTTTTTATACCTGTTTTATTATGTTTTATTATCTGCCATTGCTCATATTTTCCATTATTTAATTTTATTTATATTAATAAAACATAAAGGCTTTCTAGAGGGGCCTTTAAAAAAATATCCAACATACTGTAGCTTTCAGAGTCTTCAGGGAAGGCTGATCAGATCCTGATTGTGACACAGGATGGAATTGTCACCCATACTTCCCTTCCCAATATCCACAGCAACAGCTCACTGTGATGGCAATCTTAAGGAAAGAGAGGCAGTGACAAAATCTCAGAGTGAAGTTTCTTCTTTATTCAAGGCCAGGAAAGCATATAAATAAATCATGCCACTTTCTGAATCCAGAATTCTTAATTTTTTTAGTCACCCATTTTAATCACATAAATTACATACTGATTACTTATCGATTACATGAGACAAAGAACTCGTATTGTATTGGCAGTGGTGAAGGGGTTTCATCATTTTTTTACTGTTAGCACAGACCACTGATCGCTAATTGCACCATGTGCTTATGAGGCTCATATGGTCTTCCTGTATGTTCTCACTCCTATTATCCATACATGTGCCACTCAGAGCAAACCATAGTGTGAGAGTCTCTCCTTCCTCATCCCATTTTATCAGACAGCTCGGACCCAGGCGGTTGCTGAATTGCATTAGTGTGCCATATTGGTTTTACATTCTCAAGGCCATTGATCTCAAAGCGGGGTCTGTGAAGCATAGCCATGAGGGGGTCCATGATTTTATTTTATTTTTTTTACTTTGTTACAGTGTTGGAAATCAGTGTTGGGCATTATTATTATTATTATTATTATTATTATTATTATTATTATTATTATTATACTGTAGGTATTAGTCTGTTTGACTGGTCATTTTCCCAATACCTCAATAACTCAAAAGCAAATAGGCATGTAAGTAATGTCATCTTGGACCTAATGTGTTCTCTCAGTGGAAATTTTTATTCAGGAATAAAAAGCTGTATGCAATAAATAGCCAAAACATTATTGTGCACATTTAAATAATAAGCGTAATATCTGAATGTTTTATTATGATCAGAGGGGCTTCGTATAATTTATTTTACAGTTAAATGGGTCCCTGGATGCAAAACGTTTGAAAGTTTTAATATTAAACAAGGTAAAAGAATAAAGGATAAAAATCACAGCACAAAGGTGTGGCAGGCTGTGTGCCAATATTGCTGTCCAGAGAAATTGCTTTTTTAATTAAATAAATGACTAACTATTCTTAAAAGGCTGCCATCTTTAACAGACTTTCCCCTCTGTGGGTTCTCCTTGAGGTCTCAATCCGTAATATTGCAGCACTGACGCTTTTTCTGTTCGTAGTACCCAGAAGCTGAGGCATGGCTTCAAACCTTGAAGTTCAATAGAGTGGGAAAAAATGTTCCATTTACTGGAATCTGAAACATATGTTCATGAGATGAGTGAAAGTATTGGGTATAAAGAGATGGGGTTTTTCATTGTAAAAGAGGGAGCAGGAGGAGCCGAGGGAGAGCCCTAGCAGCATGGCTTACTGAGACAGACAGAGAGAGGCAGACCACAGAGAAGGCTTTTCTAACTGATGTCTTTATAAGAATGGAGTTAATATCTGAGATTGTGAGAATGTTACAAAAATGTGTGTTTATACTTTTGGACATACTGTCTGATATTCCTCATAGACATACTCTTCATGTACACTTACCATCCACTTTATAACAAACATCTGTACACCTGGTGATACATGCAATTATTAAGCAGCACAGTTTATAAAAGCATGCAGATACAGGTCAAGAACTTCTGTTAATATTCACATCAAATATCAGAATGAGGAACTTATGTGACTTTGACCATGGCATGGTTGCTGGTGCCAGATGGGCTGCTGATTTCCTTGGATATTCAAACACAACAATCTCTATCATATACACAGAATGATGTGAAAAACAAAAACATCACCTGGTCTTTTTCCAATCTTCATCTGTCCAGTTTCATTAACCTGCGTCCACTGTTGCCTCAGATTCCTGTTCTTGGCAGACAGGAGTGGAACCTGACGTGAACGTCTAGCCATTCTGCAACTTGTTGCACATGGTGAGTTGCTGTTCTGCTTTTCATGGTTGTAAAGGGGGGTAATGTGTGTTTTCCTGTGACCGCTCTCATCAACAAGGTGTGTATGCTCACAGAACTGCTGCTCGCTGGTTGCTTTCCGTTTTTAGCACCATTCTGTGTAAACTTCAGATCGCTTTTGCATTGCTCTGGATTAAGCCAATAACCCTGATATAATACATGAGATATGCTATAAATACTAGTAGAGTATTTTTCATTATATTAGTCTATCTTACTGTTACTAGATTTCAGATGGCAGAAGTGTGAATAATGTAATAAGCAACTGTTGGTTTGGTTATTGGCTTTGTATTTATTTTAGAATAAATAATTAAATATTTATTATTAACATGCTGTCTGGTTAAATAGAAACCATGAATTTAAATAACTGAAATTAAAATTGTACGATTGAGAATGGTATTAGGTTTTACCGTAAGGCTTTTTAGCACAACTAAAGCTATATTCTAAATCAGTATGAGTCATAATATTTACACATGATATTTTTGTTTGCTAATGGTAAAATTGGTGCTTAAGAAGGGTAGTCATCAAAATGGTCATTAAAGAGTAATATTTTTTCTGAGCTAGTGATAGTGGTAAACAGTGTAAAGGGCAGCTCCTGAGGGGAGCAACAGAAAAGAATTTGCCCTATCTGTTATGTACCCCTACATTAATATTGTGTCATGTGTTATGGTTTATGACAGTATGTGTGCTTTGCATATGTGTTATGACAGTGTTTTTTTGACAGGAGATAAAAGCAATGAGTAAATGAATGACTGACCAAGCTGTGCTCTTGCTCTTTTATTTTTTAAAACATAATGCTTTCATCAGGAGTTAGGAAGTTTGAATCCCGACGATACCAAAGCTATCTGTTGCTGGGAGCTAAGGGAAAGTGGCTGTGCTCTCTGGTTGGGAGACTTACTCTCTTCTGTCAATCACAGCAACACTAGACAATCACAAGCGTCCGTGAGCTCATGTGTGTGGAAGAGGTTAGATAGTACTTTCCTCTGAGTGTGATACGTTGCCCTATGATACAACATGAGCAGGAGATTGAAATGATGCATTTGGCTGGTTTCACATGTCTCAGATGGAGCATGTTAGCCTTCACCATCCCTGGTTGGTAGCTGTCAGATGATACTGATAGCGCTATTAGGTGGGTGGGAATTGGCAGATGACCAAACTGGGCACATCTCAGGGTTTCCTGTTGTTTGCTAGATAATTCCCATTGTTTCTTTAGCACAAACCCAAACTTTATTGCATTTGGAGTTGTACACATAACATACAGTGGTTTCTCTTTATGTCATGGTCAAAGGCCTCTTTTGTCACAGCTATGACAAGTCAGTTATCCTTGATGGGTCTGCTGAACAGTGCTGGGAACATGCCACTTCAATCAGGGACACTGGAAAAGAAGCAAAGAGAGGGGGCAAATACAGCCACACAGCTCAATTTGTACATTTACCTTCATTTAGCTAGCAACATTTTTATCTAATGCATCTGAACAGCTCAGGAGAAGCAGAGTTACAGTCAAAGCACAGAGCAGAGCAATTGTGGGATAAGGGTCTTGTATCAAAAGCCCTGAAGTGGCTCTATGGTAGTCCTGGCCTTTCAACTCTCAGAAATTTATCTGCTCTTACTGGCAGGCTACAAAATACTTTTCTCCCCCAAAACAATCTGTCTTTATTTTACTAGAGCTCCATCTAGTGGCACAGCCACAACCTCATTTTATTTTGTTAAAGAACTATTACAAGAAAAATATGTAATTTGTTTACTCTTAGGAAAAAGTTTCAATTTTATAACCCCAGTGGGTTCTTTGGCTTGTCTCACTGGAAGGACCCCATTTCTAAAGGGTTCTGTGTAGAAACATATATCAGTGGTCCCTTTCTAGACAAGTAGAACCTTAAGCTACAACCAAAACAACACAAAAAAAACCAATGCTATTAAGAGGCAAGGAATAAAAGAAGAAAAACAAAGCCCTCACTTTTTCATATCACCTTGGATTCTCTTTCCTTTGTTTCAGTCCAGGATCTCTTTTATGCACCAGCAGCAGAGCAGGAAGTAAAGACACTCTTTCAGAGATTGGATAACCCCGTAGGCGATGTTCCTTCCCAGCAAGTTCTTACCACGGCCAAAGCCATATGCCAGGTCTCTCAGATTCTGGCCCAGTGTGGGAGGCACAGCCTGCGCCAGGGGGCGCTGAGGATGCATCTTGTGCTGATTCCCCGCTGAAGGCTGGAAGGGATGACTGAAAAAACGAGCAAGAATGTTGCGAAAGGTAGCGTGGGCTTGTGTTCGATCTTGTGTGATAAAGTTCCCCAGTATGATGCTGTAAAGGGCTTAAGGGAGGCCAAAATGTGTTATTTTCTTTCTTCTACCCTCTCAGTAGATGCTGCGATCTACACACACAGTCCCTGAGTGATCACAGTACTTTTTCTGCCTCTATATGTTATATTCAGCTCTGGAACATACCAGTGTACCATGCACTTTCTACTATTCTCTGACATTATATTGTACAATCATTAAACCTTTAATCTCCCTATTGTGCACCTTTAGTTCATCTTTTGTTCTGGGAAAAGCTCCTGAATGCTTTTCTCAAAACATTAACGCAAACACCTGATTGGTCCTTTCTGCCCCCACTGGAACTGGTGCCTTTTGTTCTAATGTGATTTAGGAAGCCATTTACGGGCATCAGTGGCACGTCCACTGCATCAATTTCATGACTAGTGCAAAAGCTTTGAACAGTCACATTGTTCTGTCCTTCCTATTTCAGGAGGATGTTTAAAACGGAAGAAAATGTTAACCGTATGCATAGGGGAACAGCAAATTTATGCAATCAACTCCAGCATTATTGGCCCCCTTCATGAAAATGGGCAAAAGCAAACATGAAAGGAGAGATTTTTTCAGACCCGTTTCAAAATCATTGGCACCCTAAGAATTAATATTTGATGTAGCTTTTCCTGGAGGAAATTAAATAACACTTACTCTCTATTGTCTAAAGTATATTGTAGGTGTTGATCATTTATTATAAATATTCATCTGGGAGGCCTAAAATACTACTGTTTAACAAAGAATGTCTTCATTAGGAGGATTTGTGTTATAGTAAAAGGTAAATAGTTTTCCCATAATACTGCAGTGGAAAAATCATTGTGTAATAAATGTTTTTTACAATATTTGCCCAGATTTGTGCCCATTCTCATGAAGGGTGCCAGTAATTTTGGAATTGACAGTTTGAGACATAGTAATAGCAGAATAATGTACTGTATGCACATACTGTAAATCATGTGAAATGTGAAGAACTTAGATTTAAAAGGATATAAAACACACTCAACATCTGAATCGTCTGATAATGCATTTATATATGCAATCTATAGTTCCAGATACATATGTAAACATGTATTTTCCCCCAAAAAAAGAACATTAAAGGCATATTAAAATAAATCAAGAAGAAAAGGCAACATAAAAAACAAGTCTTGTGCTGGTAAGGCAAATAAACCTTTGGCCTTGAAAATGCAAAAAACAAACAAAAAAAAAACACAGTCATAAGGCGAGCACACACACACACACACAAAAAGAAACCATTGTCACTATAACACAAAGACTGCAGAGGGTTTCCATGCAACAAGTGAGGAGGAGTCAGTGAGGCAGAGCAGGCCAGTGTTTTCCGGGACTTTCTATCACACCCACACACCTGGGTAGAACGCACTTGGCACTGCACCAGTCACTTTTTTGACCACACCCACAGAGTGAAGAACTCAAATAATTTAAGACAGCAAACTGAGCCACAGACAAGAATCTGCCTGCCCTACACATCAATGCCAAAGGTCTAATATTACCCAAACTGGGTCTAGAACAGATCAACTCCAACTAATTATGATGATATCATGTTTCCAATTACAGAAATCTTTGCACTTGAGTGGTACATTTGGAGATAAATTCAAACCCTGCAGTTAACAGATGCTTTAGTAAATCCATAAGAAAGAAAGAAAACTCACTATCATCATTTTAATTGGGTTCTTGCTTCTTCAATCAAAGCTGACATTCATAACAGGGCTGTCTGGCCTTATCCAGTCGGGGTCTTGGTTGAGCTTACAAGAATTATGAACATTGTGATATGTGATATTTATGTACATTTTATGATGCTCGTAAGCCATTTCTGCACAAGCAGTGGAAAACTATATCACAAGCAAGAAACAATAAAACAATATCTAGAAGTTTTCATTAAGCCACAGCACAGCACTAAAACATGAGCACTATTTACCAGCAGGATTAAGCGAATGTGCAAGAAAACAACTAAGACTGCCATCAACTAAAACCTGGACCAATCCACACTACACTTGTGTAGGAATTTTGGCAAGAAAATGTTATGAACTCTGAACAACAGTGAAGTTCTTGATTTTTCATCTTTACTTCTACTGCATCCTAATGATGTGGCTTTGTTGAGTGAAAAGGCACAATTCAAACAGGAACATAAAAACAGGAAAAGTTGGAGTGTGTGTGTGTCTTGATTATAGGGCAGAGGTGATAAAACATTTCATTTTAATTGCATGTTACTCTAGTTCAGAAATGTGCATTGTATGCAACAGGATGTAATATTTTAATTCATTTTAGCATCCCTATCTTTTTTTTTTTAACCTTTATGTCTCCTCACTCTTTTTGAGTCTCATCATTTTTAAACTTCAACTCAACTACACATGGAGACTGATTGTCAAGGTGAACACAGATAAAAAAGTGAAATATACAGCTTAAAAAAAAAAAAAAGTTCACGATACAGGTGCTCTCGAAGATGACATCACCACAACAGGATATGACTATCTCTTTAAGATGCGATATGGCGAGGATTGAATTTATTTTCCCCTTTTTGAGTCCTGATAAGCTTGGAGCAACTCTGTATACAGTCTATCACTCTCAGCCTCTTTCATCAAGTCCATTCTTTCCAGATTGCAGGGTTCTGGATGTGTGTTGTGTTTCTTTCGATCCTGATCTCTGCTCCTTGGTGGGTTCATCATTTCGATGAAAGTAAATAGGTCTCTCTTTTTTTGTTTACATCTGGTGCTCTTTTTTAACTTCATTATATCTATAATCTACAGTAAATAATCTATTCCTCTTTGCATATAGAATGATATGTGGCCTTGAAATACTCCCAAATGTTAAATGGGAGATTTATAGGAACCACTAGGGCAGATTTCAAACACAATTCCAAGTAGGTGCTTAGAAGTGGTCTACCTGTTGGATCTTGTTTATTCTGAAGAATATATTAATTCAAATGAATCGACTAAATCAAGTGGTTGAATGAGTTCCCACTACTGTAATATATGTCTACGTGTCAGAGCTGTACGCAAAGATTCTACATGATCAGGCTTTACAAACTAACGCTCTGAGAATGAATGAATGAAACCAAACTACCAGTCTTTCGAGTCTCTGATTCACTTCACTTCTCTTCTGTCCTCTTTGGAGTGTTACTGAGGGATATTTCAGCTGAACCCTTGAATGCCCAGACATCTCAGGCTTAAATCACACATTCCATTTTGTAGGGGAAGTGACATCACATTACACCATAACTATCCTACACCAGTCTGTTGGATTTTCTTTTTTGGCTCATTTTCCCCACTGGAGTCTCGCTTTTATTCTTCAGCTTAATCTGATGGCTGTGAATTTCTCTTGGTCCATGAGTCCAATGATCGCATCACTTCCAAGCCTCATTATGAATTGACAAAGTACAGAGCTCAATTTTGATACTTATTTTTGTTGCTCATCTTCTCTGCAAAAAGTGAGACAATCTCTGGAAAAGTGTAATTACAGGAGTTTGAGAAGGAAGGAGACACCATGGCAGAAGAAGAACAGTGTGTGTGACACTTAGGCTCTGCGTTCCACTGGCTGCTGCAGGCACACCTCACTTCCGGCAGATACGATTGGCAGTCGATTGTCCATGTGATAACTGATCAGGTGACTGACGCTTTCGAAGCGATGGTCTTTGGTACGAACCTACGAAGAGAGACAAGAGAGGGAGCATGAGACAGAAATCAAAACAGCCAGAGTCACTGATATAGTAACTACATCCACAATACCAATCCTTTATGCGTTAAATTTTGCAAATATGTCACATAACCCATCATCATTACATGGCTTCTAATGAATACACAAAAGCTCTGCAAGATAATCATCACTTCCCCACCCCCAACTCATTCCCTCTCCAGCTGCCACATGACCCTCCTTTATCCCTCATTCTCACCACTCCCTCCGGGTCCACCAGAAGCAGGTGTTTGGGCTGGCCTCCCTGCTGGCCTGTGAGCACGTACTGGCCTGGCGTGGTACCCGACTCGCGCACCAGAAAGTCACCGTCTTTGCTCAGCAGCTTCTCAGCCTTCTTGCGGCTCAGGGGACCATGAAACCAGGGCTCACTCTGCAGCTGCTGAGCCAGAGGCACTGTGCCCGACACACTGAGGGCATCATCAAATGGCTCTGTAGATATGGATAATATGTAAACAATAAAACATGACGGGGTGTGCATTTATAAATAAACAATGAACGATGGTGTGATGTGATGAAGTGGAGTTATTGTTACCACCCTTATTTTCCTGTAACAGCATGTCCTGGAATGGTTTATTCCTCTTATACCGCAGCAATTTGCCAGTGCTTTCAATTTCTAAATTTATTCGACACCTCACACTTAATCGTTTATAGTTACACTTAATGTTGTGGAATGGCCGTGAGAAAAGTAAGTTCCTGCTTTCACTCATTTTAGCAGCTCTGAACAGTCATTCTCTCACCAGCCTCTCAAAAAAAAAAAAAAGCGCAAAATACTCCGTCCTGAAGACTCTCCCATTGTGGGAACTTTTACACAAATCGCTAACACCTGAGACTCCTTCCAAAAATGTTAAATAAATGTCTCCTAACAGAAAGGTTCACTATATCAGTGATTAGCTGCTTTGTTTTGCTAAACAACAAAAAACTTTTAACCTGTTTATTAGCATTTATTACCTTTTATTCTTAGATTATATGGTGCATCTGCCATACAAGTCCCTGTGAATTAGTTGCTGCTATAGAAATGATAATGTATTAGAATTAGTGCATTAATATAAACCTGTGATTTGTATTCCAGTCAAAACTGTCAGAGTAAATTAATCAATATCTTTTGACCAGATCAGATTTGAGAATTCAACAGTGCTGTGGTATAAACACCATTCACAATAAGTACAACAGATCCCACTGATGAATGTTTTATAAAGTAAAACTACATGGTCCAGGCACGCTGGAAGCTTAGAGTTTTACTCACTCATGTCAAAAGCATCTCTGTGAGCACTGCCATTAGCCGCAGCCACTTGGGGGCGGGATTTATCCACATTGACATAAGAGGGGTCATCAAACAGGCCACCTTCTTTTGCTCCCACTGAGTAAGATGTGAAGAGAGAGAAAGTAGTCATTAGTGGTAGCAGTCATTAGAGCAGTGACCTTCAGAGCAATGCTGTGAGCATAGGGAGCATTAGAGGGCACTGATGGCAATAGTGACAAAACACAGATACTGCAACAGATACTGACCTGGTAGTGGAGGCAGAGGTTGCTTATGGATGTCATTTATTCCAGGCTGGCCATAGGGCTGCAAACACAGAAAGAAACAGCATATTAGTGTGCATATGTTTATCATCATTTTATATATGACATATCTCTTTCTTGCAATAATTATCATGAATAATCATGAGCACTACTAATTTGTCTTCTAGCTGTAATCATGTTCAGGCTACATTGTTTCCATATAAAGTCAAATTTATTATTTTAGCTACTAGAATAATAGCTCATTTCCACCTCACAGTGTTGTACGACACAGTGCACTTATGTAATCTGAATCCTGAACTATGTGTGGCCTGGTCAAGTATCTATGTCCATTTTCCATCACATACCGGTACCTGTGAAAACAGGACTTCTCTGGAGGTTCTAGAAAATTCTATAAACGTTGCTTTGATGATTTTTTTTCTAGCTCCACCTATAAGTCCCTGTTCAATACTGTTGGTACCCTGATAAAAAAAGGTCACCAAATTTTGCATTACCAGTGAATTGGGCTGCGGGTAATTTGGTAATGGACAGTGTCTGGTGGAAAAGTACTGTAAGTGTTGGGAGCAGCACACACTAATAAGTAGACTAATACATTCACACTAGTCACCACTGTTGGGAGCTGTTAAGTAGGTGGGGCAGTGGAAAAAAAGACAGTGAGATAGACAATATAGAAACAGGCCAAGTGTACTTCAGCAGTCTGGAAATATTTCAGAATAGTTGAAGCCAACTACAGTCAGCTGCACACTGTGTAAGGTTCCACTAGGAAAAGTCTTTTCTTTTAATTAAAAAGATGTCTGTTTTAATGTTTTGGGTTTTGTGACTTTCATGGTTATGTGTAGACATATGTGCAGTGCAGAAATGTTTTTTTTTTTTTTTCCTGCCCCAGATGGAATTTGTAGCCTGTGTATCGCTGTTAACTGAATTATAGTAACTCTCATAGTCTACAACATGCAAAAGAAAACCCAGACAGACACCCAACAGGTCAGAAAGTCTCACTAGTGTGGCTCCTGTGCTGTGTCCAGGACGAGTTCTCATGTCCACCAGGCCTCCTGGGGGTGGCTGTTTCCCGGGAAAGTTATTATAGTATGGAACTTCAGGGGGAGGAGCTAAGTCCTCTTCTTCCTCCTCCCATGCTGAGCCATCAAAAGGAGCCATCCTGGGACAGAGAGAGAGAGAGAGAGAGAGAGGGAAAGAGAGAAAGAGAGAAAGAAAAACAGAGAGAGAAATAGAGAGAGAAAGAGATTCTTTTATGAATTGCACACAGGACTAACACTCATTTCTGTCTGCTAAACTGCTTTTGGTCTCCGTGTTTGCCTAGCCATTGGGTTAAGTAAACTCTGCAGTAAAACATACTCCAATAATAATAATAATAATTATAATAATAATAATAATAATAATAATAATAATAATAAGATCCAATTGGATTCCCTGAGGATAGTTCAGTGCCTTCAATAGACAATGACACTATTCACTGTGTGTATTTCCGGGTTACATAAAGAAAGGCTTGTGTGAATATACAGTATACTATCCATCTCTGCAACACAGAGCAATGTTGTGCTTACAAACGCATGCACACACACACACGGGCATGCAAGCACACGCACACTCACATGCACACACACCTGTCATGTGGGGTGACAAGTTTAGGGGGGTTCTTCAGATACTGCTTGAAACGCAGCTCAAAGGCCTGTCCAATGGTGCTGATCACTTCCTGAGCCAAGCCCTCAGAACACTCCAGGATGTGACATGCTACCACACAGGAAGTCAGGATGCATCATGGCAGGATCAAGACAATACAATACGCAATAGCATGTATGATACTTGCGAGCTATGAGTGTAATATCCAGATCCAGACAATAGAAAAAAAAAAAACAGGTATACAAGACAAATATTTTGATTTTTGCTTTTTTGGTTGTCTGTGGGGTACAGCTGCAAAACTGCCAATATGCATTAAATAAATTAGAGATGAAATATTCCCAAGTAACAGTTTAGGCTTACCTCTCTGGTTGACAGGGTCTTTGGCTACATAGGCTACATATTCTGCCGTATCCTACAAACAAGAGAGGAAGCGAGGCGAGGATTTACTCTATGGTTAGATAGCTTTAGTTTGCAGAAAGTTTGAATAAAAAGAAGAAGGCAAAAGTCTGAAGAAAGTGAGGAAAGTTAACTGAGTTGCAGGAGAATCTACTCATCACTAGGGGGAGAGAAACTACACATGAACGAGAAGGGATGAGCTCAAACCACAGGACAGGAGAGGAGAGCAGAATAGGTAAAGGAGGAGAAATATAAGATGCAGGAGAGAAAGATGGACACGGGAAAAAAAAAATACAAGACTGAAGGATGTGGGACTCACTGGATCTCCTCCCGATGCAAAAGAGATGGACTGCATGTGATGGTTGGCGATAATCTGCAGGGAGACAAAAAGATAAAGACGAATGGAAAGAGAAAATATGGGGTGATGGTAATAAAAAAAAAAAAAAAAAGAAAAGAAGTGTGAGAGGTGAAAGTGGCAATATAGAGACATGAGAAGGAAAAAAGAGAGGGCACAATGAGTATGCAGGGAGTCTGGGGTTTAAAATAGCAGACATTATGGATCAGATGCATCCATTTATACCAATGATTCACAACAGGCAAGTGAGACACTACAGACATTCAATCAGCTTCTGTCTCACTGCTAAACTAATCTGAGCCTCAGGTAATTGCTCATGAGCCTGGGAGTGAATGTGTGCCTGCTTCAGTGTGGAAATGGTGAGGCTACATTCATGGCGATCCACACAAACATTGACAATGTATGAAACCTGCCAAACTTGCTCCAAGGCATACTCCACAAAGTCAAAATTATGGGAATTACAGTCCTGTTTTTTTCCACTTAAAAAGGGATTGCAAATTTGATAATCAACACAGTCAGAGTACTTGTAATACTACCTTTAAATAAGACCATAAATAAACCACCTAAGTGGGCAGCTGGCATCTGTTTGGGACAGGCCTTTGCCCATGAGGATGCAAATACTGCGCAAAAATGCTGCCTACTTAGAGGCCGGCCTTCCAATCATAACACACAAATTAAGGGCTTATCATATTTAGAGTTTTTTTATTTTTTAATTTTATCATAGCCTGGAGAGAGAAAACTGGTGTTGGTACTGGTAGGGCCCACCTTAGCTGGCATTCACCATCTTATTTTTCTTTGACTGCTGTCTGACCTGTTTGCAGTCGGTTGTCAGTAGGTTTAAGCTGTTCGTTGACACGGTGAGGTTGATTGTCATTCCAGCAAACCGGAGGTTACTCTTTCCTAGGATAGAGGTCAGACACCGAGATGTAGGCTGGAGACAGATACAGACAGAGTCACAAAGAGAGAGAAAGAAAAATGATCATACAGATGAAGAATATTTGCCATACTGCTATGTCACACTATTAACACTTAGACCGCAGCACTCGATTCTCTTGTTCAGGTGTTGATTCATCTTCTAGAACAGCATGAATCTAACACTTACAGTGTTGCAGCTGCAAGGTTCAGATTAATATGATCGCTCTAAAACTTTATTGTTTCTATAGTAACAATGTGCACAGGGACTTGTATGGCAGATGCTCTACATAAACAGATTTAATTGCAAAAGTTTTCAGTGAGGAGACCTCTTTTGTGTATTTTTGGAAGGCGTCTCTAGTGTCAGTGCTTTATAACAGTTAGAGGTAAAACTGTATCTAAGCGAAAGTCTCGAGGATGGAGAGCTTTGCGTTTTGCGAGTTCTAGTCAAGATGACAAGCTGCATTTTTTTTTTAACTTCAAGATAAAGAAAAAGAGAAGCTGTTGAAATGACTGTTTATAGCTGTTATCATATAAGTTACACAACTTTAAATGTAACCATAAATGAATTAAAATGTGTGATGTACTGTAATAACTTTTAAAAAATGTTAATGCTGGTAAATTGCACACAGTCAGAGCAAAAGAACGAAAGAACAGCTGCAGAGATTACTCTGGGAGTGTCTGGATCACATTCTGGCTCTTTTCTCTCACATGCTTTTTCTGTCTGGATATAGACAGGGTCAGTTTGACCCAAACACCACAAAAATGTAGCAGTCAGTGCTATAAAAATGACAGACAAATAGACTCTCCCTGAGAACATACTCCAAACAGAGCACAGAAACAGATACAAAATCAGGTAGAATAATCACCAGACAACATAAGCATACTGTGGAGCAGGATTCTTTAGTGTGTGTATGTGCGGTTCTGCACACTCTGTGTGTCGTAACTTTGCATTCATTGACAATACAACTGCCTTCTTTTACATATCTATCTGTGATGCACCTTGTTCCTTTTTTCTGTCCAATTGTAATGGACAAGCTATGTGCCTTTTGCCTTTTTAATGATGTAATCCTGCTACAAGTATTTTATAACCCCAATGGACATGTTTCTGCCTTAAAGTCTTGTCTAACACTGTAGTCTAATACTTAGAGACAGTGTGTGAATCGGCTGCTGTATCAAAACACTGGAGAGACGTGAACAGTGATTAAATGCTGGGTGAATATTAGTTTAGCGCTGAATACCTTCCTCCTGCGTTGAGCTCCTTTGGCACCTGGTACTGCCTCACACACCACTGAGATTGCCTCCCTGAAACACACAGAATGCAGAGTTACTGCATGTGTGTGTGAGTGTGTGTGTGAGAGAGATAATCAGATTATTAGACATGGGTTTCCATCATGGTTTTTTTTTTTCCATTCCCAGATTTCACACTCTTGCACAATATTAGATTAGATCTCTTACACACACACACCCACACCCACCCCCCCACACACACCCACACACACACGTATTATCCTTCCATCTAAATAAAGCAAACAATTTGAAAACAGGATCATGTTTGCATTTTAAAATAGCCTGGTTTATTCAGTAAGTAGTTCTTTGTAACCAGACACACAAACTATAGATCTGTACAAATAGCACTGGAATGGTAGGACAACTAAACAAAATGGGAGAAACCACAAGGATTCCAGAGGCTTCCAGATGCTTCTATAATAAGAGTATGTGGCAGCAAGGCAGGGATGATGGCATTCAAATGCCTCCTCTCTCCTCTCTTTTGAAAACACACACATCCATTCAGTAGAGGATATAAAAAGAGAAGTGAAAGAAGGGAAAGATGTCTCTCTCACTTTCTCTCTGTCATGATCCCTCCCCCTCCATCCCTGACCACAACATGAGAGGAGAGGCATATGAGAGCAGGAGATTAATATTTAATTAAAGGAGAGCCTTGTATCCACCATATTAGCAGTGTGTCTGCACTGATATGCATGTAACGAACCTAATGCCTTTGACAGAAAATACACATTCACGTGAATGTGTGTGTGAGTGTGAGTTTTACCTGGTAACCTGAGTTCTGGTGTTGAAGTCCAGTGCCCTCATTGACTGCAGCACCTCCACACAACCCATGTACTGCAGGAACAAGACGAAAAATACACAGTGCTACAAGTTAGCCCAGACCACTTCCTGTATCTACCCACACATAAACCAAGCACTGAGATGCAACAAACAGTAGCTCCTGTCTTACTGTGCAAAAAATTTCTATACCTAGATACAATAAAAAATAACAATAAAACAAGCACATAAAGCAAACAAAGAAAAAGACTATAGCTGAATCATAAACATACCCAATTACAGGTTAAGGCTAATCATGGACTAAACCATAATATAGTGATTCACCACTCAAAAGGTTTTGCTGCAGGTTTAGGCTTGAACTCTATTGACTAAAGAGGAAGGAAAATATTTATAAAATTTTAAATATTTTCAGTACTGTACTCTCTACAGTTTGGTAGCTAATTAAATAATGATTGCATATGGTTTCATTAATACACTTTATCTTTGATTTTTTTATACGCAAAACACTGTTTTTACACAATTTTGGACTTAAAATGGAAAAGTGGTAGATAATTTAACTCTTTTTTTTTTTCCCACTCAATTTTCTCCCTAAATTGGTCTTAGCTAATTCCTACCCACCAGCTCTCTCCTATCATCCAACAGCTACCAACTGGGAAGGGTTAAGGCTAACACTTGCTTCCTCTGAGACACGTAAACCACATGCTGCTCTCGTCCCTCTTCCGCATACTCGAGCCAACAGATGCCCACGATTGGCTAGCGTTGCTGTGATTGACAGAGGAGAGAAAGTATGCCATTCCTCCCACCCAGAGCCAGTTTTGCTCTCTTGAACTCCTGGAGGCAGATGGCTTTGGCAGCCTCTGGATTCAAACTCGTGATTTCCAAATGATAGGGCGAACATTTATTTTTTTTTTTTTGCACTACTCAGGAGCTCATAATTCAAAATCACTAATATTGTTACTATATCATAATATAAAAAGTCACGTGAGTTACACATTACACCCAGTGTAAAATAAAATGGTGCTCTAAGTATGAGAGATTTCAGCACATGTTGAATTCAGTCTTTCAGGCTTCTGCTAGGTTTTTAGCAGATTAGATTTTAGAGAACCATCATGACTGCCCCCAAAAGGAGCTTGTACTATGTTAAATGATGATGATGATGACCAATGAAGCCAACAATCCTTCAACAGTTATTTGTTCCAGGGTTTGAACTGCAACTGGATTTGATCAGGAATGGAAGGTCAAACTATTTGAAAATAGCCCAAATCTGAAAGCGAGTAGTTAAAACCAACTTGAATTATAGGATCTTGTCCCAAGTCAAGCTTGATGGATTATCAGAAGTATTTTATAGCTCTGAGATATATTACATAGCAATCTCTGCCTTCAGATATGTGTGTGAAGGGATGCATCACTCTGTTTCAGAGTAATGACACAAAGCCAAGTTTCTTTGCAGCTGCTGTCTGTACATCATGAGTCAGAGGATCAGTAACACACAAAAATGACACAGAATTCCAGTGAATTATGATACTGTATGGGAAATGGTTTTAAGAATAGAGAAAAAGCAGAGGAAATCATATGAACTACTCTTAATAAGCAATTATCATATGAAAAGTCACTAAAATGTGCCATATATTATTGATTGGTATTAAAAGGATTAAATAATCTGTTTTACAGGACTTCGTAAGACAATTCTTACAGCTTAACTGAAGTTCCAGTGGTGTGGCTGCAATGGGTAGTTATTTAATTTTTATATTTTAGTTATATAATCAAAATTGTCCAAATAAGATTTCACGTACAACTAATCTGTCTTGGCATTTAACACAAACTAAACTGAAACAAAGTGAAATAATCAGAGACAAATAAAATAAAAAAATAAATAAATAAAATAGTTTTTAAACCATAAACCACAAAGTTTTTAGCTAAAATCATCTTACCCTAACTGTGTAGCTGACACCACTGGTGCTGACCACATTGTCTGAGTGCAGCCATCCTCGCGTGGGCTTGTTGACGAAGGAGCCGTGGCGCGTCCACTCGTCGCCCCCGAGCTGGCCCCCTTCCACACGGGCCCTCCGCGAGGCACCACCCAGCCGGTTCATGTCCTGTGGGGGACGAGGAGGAGGAGAGGGAGCCATTAGAGGAAGGAGAGTAGGAGGATGAGGAGGATGAGGAGGAGTAGAAGCGGAGGAAGAGGAAGAGGTGCTGGGGGTCTCCTGGGGCCTGCTGGATGCCTTCAGGCCTGGGAGAAGGGTGGCAGACATGCCCAGTCGCAGGGAGCCCATCCTGGGAAAGAAGGAGCACAGCGTAGTGGGGCTGTTCTCAGCTGGCCGAGGGGACGTCGGGGGCAGGATAGGGGCGAGTGATGAGGAAGATAGAGATGAGACAATGCTTGGAGGGGTAAGAGGGGTGAGGGGAGCTGAGGAAGGGAGAGAAGGATTAGAGGCTGTCTCGTCTGTAGAACTGAACGAGTCACTCCTGAAGGGGGTGTATTTAGTTTTGGGGACAAGTTCCATTTTCATCTATCAGTTCAGCCCCAAGTTTTAGGTTCTCTTTAGGTCTCTCCAAGTGTCTCTTTCAAATAAATTGCAAACACGTCCTCTCTTTTCTGTTACAGTTCCTTGTTTATCTCCATCTACTGATCCCATCATCTTTGGACCAAAGAAATGACAGTGTTGTTGTTAGCTCAGTTCATTAAAAAAGAAGAACGTGGGGAGAAATGGGGAGGAGGAGAAAGACTATGAATTAAAGAGAATAAAAAGTGTTTCCTGTCAAGTTCCAGATCATGCAGACTGTGACATCAGTGTAGTCACACAGTGTGTGTTAACGTCTGTGTAAGAGTGTTTGCATCAGATCTTAGCCTGCATAGAGATAATCATAATTCACATTTTATATTCGCATCATTAGAGCACCATAAGCTCCACTGAAGAACCTCAGCATGATTGTCTTCTTAATGTCAGTTTGTTGGTGTCTTTTAATGGCCTTGCACTTTATAATAAAATGTGCATGAATGAAAGAAAGCAAAATAAATTCTTTGATATTCAGGGTGTGTTTTGGTTTCTATGAGAGAGGCTAAACTATAATAGCTCTTATCTGAAAGAGTCCCATAAAAACTATTAGCTGCAACTGAGACTCTAAGAGAAGAGGCTTCCAATAGACAGACAGATCAATACTGAAAGAGAGAGAGAGAGAGGGAGAGAGAGAGAGAGAGAGAGAGAGAGAGGGTGAGAGACCATTGAACACTGGCGGATAATCTGCCTCAAGGTTGAGAAGATCCTGATTAAAGAATTAAACAGATCCAAGTATGTAACTTCTCAGTGGTTTAAAGACTATATCCTGGTTAATAGTGCTATATACAAATTGTCTTGATCAAATCCTTATGAACTAAATGATACAAATTAGTCCTCGTGATAAAAGAATACTGTAAACTTTACAATGCAGTGTAAAGGAACATAGAACACAGAAAGCACCATTCTAGTCTCGATCAAGCTCACTCGGCTGATCTCTTCCCTTCTCTTTCGCCTTTTTGTTTCAAGTCACTGACATACATATTCCTTCTTACTTCTCCTTCTCTCTCCTTCTTTCTCCAGATGATTCTGGGTCCCCTGTCTTCCAGCTGTATCCTCTCTCTCTCTTTCTCCTCTTCCTCTCGTCTCTTCCAAATCACTTCAGGCTGAGGTTCTCTCGCTCCTTCTGTACTCTTTCCTTTCAGTTGTTCTCCTTCTCTATCCCTCCTCTCCTGGAATCCCTCCCTTAGCCTCCAGACTGTGTACTGGGCCCCGTTCTTCCTTTCCTCCTCCTCTTGTTCTCGCTCCCTCTCCCTCGCTCGTTCTCTTTCGATCACACTCGCCCGCTTCTTCCAGATGATCTCTCTCTCCCCTGTTCCCCCGCCCACGTATTCTTTCCCGTTCTCCAGGCTGACTCTTTGTCCTTCCTTCCTTTTTAGTTAAAAAATACAGCAACTTTCAAATATTCACTTTCACTGATTGTTTCTTGCTAGTCAATAACCGAATTCTATCACTGATAGACCAAGACTAAAAATAAACCCCAAGTTACATAGCTAGATTGTTAAGATAATTACAGACATAGAAATATGATGGATTTAGAAAAAGGTAAACTAATCATTGAGAGCCCTGATACTGTTCTACCAATGTTCTAGAAATCAGATCAAAATATGGCTATTATAAAAGGTAACACAATTAGAGCACCATTAGTGACTTTGTACATCTGTGTGAGCCAAGGTATATAGTTTGTCATCTTCCAACTTCTGGAACATGACTTTCCAGGGTACCGACAACCAGCAGCTTGTCAGAGTGTCTGTAATGAGACTTGATCGGCTCAATTCGACATTCTGTCCTAAGAGATCTCCGACGAGAGGACTCATTAGAGGCAGACTGAAAAATCAGTCACTTGCTCATTATCCTAAATGACACCTCCCATCTGAGAAATGGTTCTCAAATGGAGCAGGTCTTTATAAGTCAGTTTCCTGAGAAAAAACCCACGCAGAACATAGCAGGACTCATTGCAGGGTCACATAAACACTTATGAAACCTCTGGCAAAGAAACAACAGTCTATAATTGCCAACTGTTCTGAAAAGTTGGGAACAGTGCGTGAGCACATGCAGAACAGTCCTACAAGCATGAAGCACAGTCCAAGTCCACTGCATATATTACCAAAACCTCAGAAGCACTTTCGGTGTCTGTAACAGTATCAGCTGGCTGATTTCTACCCTTGCTCTTTAGACTGTCATGTCCACAGAGGCTTTCCCTATTCCCACAGAAAAGCGCCAAGCATCCACTTGACAGTACATCCACATCATCAGATCAGTTTCTGAAAAAATAAGCTCCAGATTGTGAGTCAGATTGTTCTAGAAGAGCACCAATGGCTATAATCAGTGATTATATAATTGTTACAAGTCCGTATTCATTAGAGAACGGTACAAGTGAACAGAGATGGATGGCAAGGCAATAGCCACATGCACGTGACCCAGAACCCTGAAGTCCTGTGATATTTGAGACTACACTACACTGCTCTAGGAGTGCTCTGGTGTTGCTGTGGAGTGTAATAGAGTTGAACAAGCTTGTTACTAAGCTTGTAGTGTCTTTTCAGTGCAGTTCTAAAGAGGTCCACTAAGTGCAAAAGCTTATGGGACCTCACTGAGAGTTGATTAAATGCACCAACGCTTACAAATACACGGCACGTAATATGAATTGATGCAGTCCTGGAGTGTGAGCTGGACTTGGCACGCACACAGAATCCGCATAAACTGTATCTGTGCAAAGATCAGTGACAAAATGTGTTCTTAGTTTGTGACCAGGCATGACAGGTGCACAGTGTATACAAAAGGAAAAAAAGAAAAAAAGAAAAAAAAAGGTTAACAGGGGTTAAAAACTCAACAATATGTTTACAAAAACATCAAGAAACAGTACATAGAACCGAGCCTTGAACAGTGTCAAACCACGGCAACTCGGATGTAGCACCTGCTCATCAAGAATATGGCAGAATCCCTGTTCCAAGATGAAGCGTAAAAGGTATTTTTAATAAGATTAAGGTGGATGAAGTCCCAGTAAGCCAGCTGTGTTTTTAATGTAAGACATAAAAAGTGTTTTTATAATGTGTTAGTTAAAGAAGGATGCAACAGTGTGAGGCTGCCAGTGAAAAAAGTGCTGTTCTGGTTCACAAGAGCATGAAGAAAAAAATTGGCAAAAAAAAAAAAAAAAAAAAAAAAACGAGGATGGAAAGTCAATTGAAAGTTATCACTAGCATAGGGACAGCTTATTTTCAGTTTCAGTAGAAGCTTGGTTAATAAGCAGCAAAGTTTGTTTGCCTTCACAAACCTCTACTAGCAGGGATGTACATTGTTGGCACTCCAGAAAGAAGACGAAACCTGAGTTTAACTACAACACAAGTGACCGCTGCTCTATAGCCGACTCCAAAGACCAAAATGTTTGCACCAGTAGAACAGAACATGGGAAATAGGTATAAATCCTGACTGTCTGACCTTAACTGCCAGTGATGACAGATATAAACTAACAAGTTGTATAAAAAGTAAAAAAGAGAGATGGTGGATGGACGGACAGAGAGACAAGCCTCCAAAAAAATTTTAAATAAATAAATAAAGAAAAGAAAATACAAAGCACCTTGAAATCTGCTTGTTGGCTCTTATCTAAATCGTGTGAGACAGAGTGACCTTAAAAGTTTACAGCAACTTGAAACAGCAATGTTAGACTTCACAGTTGCCAGCTTGTTGCCATGGTGACAGAAGGCAGCGCAGATTTGTGCCAGACGAAACCTTGACGGAACCCAAACAGAAGGCGGCGAGTTCCGCCAACACACAACCTGTCAGCCCCGGCTCGACTAATCGTCCAGTTGAGAGACTTTACACACACTGCGCTAGTTTAATACACACTCACTGACAATCAGTAGTCTGCCGAATGCAACACCATGAGACGGCAAAGTCCCGCCACTGTCTCTGCTGCCATAAAGTTAATCAATGTTGACATCTCAATGAAGACAGCACCAGACACTCGCAGAGACACAGACTCTGTTAGGGCAGCGGTACAGGGAGGAAATCAAATATTGCTCAAGAGCACACACGCACACATGCTTCCAGATAAAACAGAACATTGCAAATAATAATAATAATAATAATAATAATAATAATAAGCACAATATAGGAGAAAGTCTGCAACACAATAAAATAACTGACTATTTAATTAATATAGAAAACTTTTGCATAAGAGAAACCTGATTTTTCTGCATATCAGCTGTAAGTAACACTAATAATGATAAGAGTGATGTCTGTACAGCACTGAAATTATATACAAAAAACAACTGTCTGATTTCCCTTCCGTTTATTTCTCTTGGGATGCTGAAAAAAGTGAAGGCAAAATGTCAATTCTTGAGTCTCTTAATTCAAAAAGGAAAGTACTAATTAGCTATGGTTTTGCTAAAAAATATCTTTTATATTCATTTGAAATTCTCTCCCTCAGTTCCCTCCCTAACAGAGGAAAAGGAGCTCTTGCTGTGTTATCCGTTGACTTGCTTCCTCTGGCTGAAAAATGACAGAGTCATGGTTGGGCTCTCCTTCCTTTCTCGTTTCCGTATAGATCCCTCTCTTCCCTCTTTGCTCTGGAACAAAAAACAACGATGTGATCTCCCTTTGTCTCTTCTCCTTCCCCCACGCTCACTCATCCTCCTCGCCTCCCAACCTCCGACTGCATTTGAGCAGTGCAGCCAACTGTCCTCTGTTCTCCTCTCCTCCCTGTCTAGCACTCTCTCTCTCTCACTCTCTCTCTCTCTCTCTCTCTCTCGATGCACGTTCACACACTGATGCTGATTCCTGTTTCCACCTCCCTGCCTCGTTCTCCCACCCCTCCCCTCATTTCCTCCCTCACAGACTCCTTGCAGCGTCAGTCATTTATGCATTTGTGTGTGTGTGTGTGTGTGTGTGTGTGTGTGCGCGCCTAGCCTCCCTCTCTAATGCACATACTTATGATGGGGGTCGGGGAGAATGGGGAATATATGGACGCCGCCACTGATGGTTGGATGGAACAAATGGAAGGGAAAAAAAGTCAATGCTCCTCCCTTGGTAACCTAAGAGCTAGAAGGACAAAGGAAGGCTCATTGAGGATGAGTTCATTCCTCTTTCCTTCCTCTCATTTTCACATTTCCTGTTCTCTTGTTTTCCCCACTTTTAACTTCCTTTGACCTCTTTCATACCTTGAGATAGCACATGCCCGTAAATGAAGCAGACTGTGTTAGTCACTTCCTAAACTGAATATAAAACCCATGGATTCTGAAACAATCCCAAGGTTAACCAAAAGATTTTCTGTTCCACTCTTGCAAAGTATCTACTCACACACACACGCATACACACACGCATACACACACGCATACACACACTCCAGCATACCAGATGCCATACATCAGTATTTTGGATAAGCAACCTAAATATAGGATGATCTGAACTACATCTCCCAGAGCACACCAGGTGAGAGTCTTCACACAGCACGTAGGAATGTGTATGGAGCTGTCAGAGGGAGTCGTGTCAGTTTTCATTCAGCTCTCTCACGTCACTATGCTGTGCTGAAATATCCCGCAAGACTGCCAAGGGGAAAATAAAACACACACACAGAGAGGCAGAGAGAGAGTAGAGAGAGGGGTAGATAGATACAGTCATGTACATAAATATTTGGACATGGTAAAGTTATTGTTTTTTTTTTTAGCTGTCTACCACAGTACATTGGAGTTGAAATTAAGTAATGAATATGAGCTCAATGTGCAAACATTCAGCTTTAATTTAAGGGTTTTTACATCCAGATTGGATGAACAATGTAGGAACTGCACAACCTTTTTAAGGGACTAAAAGTAATCGGTCAAACTAATAAACATGAATTGTCATCTTAATACTTGGTTGAAAATCCTTTGCAGTCAATTAGTGCCTGAAGTCTGGAACCCACAGACATCACCAGACACTGTTTTTTTTCCCTGGTCATGCTCTGCCAGGCTTGTGCTGCAGCTGTCTTCAGTTCCTGCTTGTCCTTGGGGTGTTTTGCGTTTGGTTTTGCCTTCAGCAAGTGAAATGCAAGCTTAATTGGATTTGGTTCAGGTGATTGACTTGGCCATTGCAGAACAACCCACTTTTGTGCCTTAAAAAAAAGTCTTGGGTTACTTTCAAAGTATGCTTTTGGTCATTGTCCATCTGCAGTGTGAAGTGTTTGGCTGAATTTCAGCAGAAAATATCGCCCTCCACACTTCAGAATTCATCCTGCTTTTGTCAGCAGTCACATCACCAATAAATACAAGGGAACCAGTTCCACTGGCAGCCATACATGCCCACTCCATATGATCAGTGGTATGCTTCGGCTCATGAGCAGTTCCTTCCCTTCTCCATATTCTTCTCTTCCTATCATTCTGCTACAAGTTGATCTTTTTCTCATCTGTCCATAGGATGTTGTCTCAGAACTGTACAATTTTTTTTAGATGTTTTTGGCAAACTCTAATCTGTGCTTCCTGCATTTGAGGCTTACCAGTGGTTTACATCTTGTAAACCCTCTGTATTCACTCTGGTGAAAGCTTCTCTTGATTGTTGACTTTGACACAGACACACCAACCTCCTGGAGGGTGTTCTTGATCTGACCAACTGTTGTTAAGGGGTTTTTCTTCACGCAGGAAAGAATTCTTCTGTCATTCCTCACGGTTGTCTTCTATGGCCTATGGTGTTCCTGAGCTCACTAGTGCATTCTTTCTTTTTAAGAATGTAGCAAATAGTTGATTTGTCCATCACTAATGTTTTTGCCATCTCTCTGATAGATCTGTTTTGATTTTTCACCCTAATGATGGCCTCCTTCACTGGCAGTGACGGCTCTTTGGACTTCATATTGAGAGTAAACAGCAACAGATTCTAAATGACACACTTGAAATCAACACTAAACCTCTTATCTGCTTACATCTAAGTGAAATAATGAGGGAATAACACACCTGGCCATGGAACAGCTGATAAGTTGACTCTTAGTCCCTTAAAAAGCGGGGACCAGATATAAAAAGTGTCATAATTCCTACACCATTCACCTGATTTGACTGTAAATACCATCAAATTAAACCTGAAAGTCTGTACTTTGAGCTCATATTCATTATTTAATGTCAATAATAATTTCTATATAACTTTGTCAATGTCCAAATATTTATGGAACTGATGAATAGACTGATAGGTAGGCAGGTAGACAGATAGATAAAGACAGAGAGAGACACATACAGAGATGGAAAGTGTGAGAGGCATAGAGAAAGAAAGAGGTAAGAGAGAGACAGAGACAGAGAGAGACAGAATACAGAGATGGAAAGTGTGAGAGGCATAGAGAAAGAAAGAGGTAAGAGAGAGACAGAGACAGAGAGAGACAGAATACAGGCACTGGCTTGACAGAAACACTGATCATTTTCACAGAAGCAATAATTCAATACAGAAGATCATTTAGAAACTACAGCATTAATAACAAACCTACATGAAACTGAATCACAGAAAATAATGCAAACAAGAAGAAAAGGTTGGCAGGAGAAACACTATTAACAAGTACAAAATGTCATTCACATTTCACCTATGGAAAAAAGCAGTCATTTTAGGAACACTTATTAGGAGTACAGTGATGAGAAACAACAATCCACAGGGCTTCATGCAGTGAATAAGTTCTGCTGCCTATGTTCCATGTGGAAATGGGACTTTGAGAATACATTGTTAAAGATGGCACCAGCACTGACCCATCAGCCAACCTTTTATAGACTTCATGCTTCTTAATAGAGGCATATGCATCCTTTGGCTTTCCTGGTTGACAAGAGCTAGCTATCCCAACAAAAGCAAAAGAAAAACTGGAGAAAGGATTCTGTCCAGAATCAGAACATAACCAAAGGGACCAACACCAGATCAGAACAAGACACCAGTAATCCAGCCCAAGCCAAGATTCTGGGTATAAAACTTGAAAAATGAGAAGAACAAGTGAGCCAGGAATGAGGATACACACAGGTGTATCGACATTCAGACGGTTTCCCTCCACCGGGTGCATGCAAGGATGTGACACTGGGCATTGAGGCTGATTCTTACTCTAATGTACTTCTAGAATGTGCAGATTGTGTTGTGAGGGACTGCTCTAACAGGAAGTGGCTCACAAAAGCAGTGCATAAATCATGGTCTGCAATGACCTATATTTTTAGCTCCCCACAACACGCTCGTAGTGTTCTTATGTTTCAGAGTGTTGTACTGATATGCATAAAAAAGGGATTTGCAAGCAAATCTCTAGACTCTCCAGCCAGCTCTCAGCCTATTTTTACGAAGTTTATGAGACTGGCTTACTTTCCTTCGCACAGCAAAATTCATTCATGTAAATTATAACAACTGAACATAAAGTACATCCTGCTGTTTTAGAACAATGACAGTGACACAAGCTGAACTGCTGTGAAGCTGAAGAAGCGGCCAAAGCTTTTTGCATTCAAAACCACAGACAGCATTTCAAATGTAATATTTACATTATCATTTGAAGCAGCACGTTTCAGTTGATACTACTCTGCTCATTTAGTAAAATTTTGTGTAAATATTTTCATCAGACAAACCAAATTAAAAATTCCTGCCAGATTTTCAAAAGTTTTGGTAAGGCTGATTTTCTTCGTATTCATATGCATATTACCAAGCACGTTCATGATGCAGCTGATTTATTTAGTGATGTCCACGAAACTCAAAAGGCAAAACTTCCAGCAACGCAGCTCAGCCGCAGTGGTGCATTTGAAAGTCTTATCTGTTTTTTTTTTCTGTAATTTATGGATTTCTTTTGGATGGCTTTCTTTCTTGTCATAAATATGAAACAACTGAGCATAATCTGTACATAAAATTGCAGTAACTCAATGCCAATTATACAATTTGAAACTCATCAATGGAGATTCACATTACTGACTCTCCTTATACGCAAATCTACAACTCAGGAGCTCTCGTACTATAAAATCATTTTTCCGAACTAACTAAATGCTCTTTCGAATGATTTACAAATAAATTCATTCAGATCCAGTTTGATAAATGAGGCCCATTGTTTCCAGTGTACTTTAAATTTTATGTCTATTAGCTCTTTATGAGGAAATTTATATAAAGAGACTATTCAAGAAAAAAGGTCACTGGGGCACATGTAAAATCAAATGAGTTTATTCTGCTTAAGAGCAAATTAGACCTAAGTCAATAATGTACAGTAAACCAATGAGGTCTGGGAGTGAGCTAAGACATTATCAGCCTCTATGCCTCAGGAGACCCGTATGGGTGTGTGGGTGTGTGTGTATGTGTGTCAAAAGCTTACCACATAGTCCATTGGACAACTGTCTGCTTTTGTGTATCTGTTTCCCTAGAAACACCACAAAGCGCACACAAACTCATATTAACATACATATACACAAACACACATATAATCCACTACCCAGACACACATTTTTGGTTAACTCAACCACCCAAAAAACACTCTTTACTGGTCTAATTTCTACTTCTCTCACTACTTTCTACTACTCTTACTAATTTCTTTCTTACTTATCTGCAAGACTACCTGAATTTCCCTTTGGGGATTAATAAAGTTTATCTTATCTTATCTTATCTTATCTTATCTACACTCTTTCTGTTTCACACACAAACCTTGTTTCCAACAAGCTCCACCCAAACGTTCTGTAAATCCAAGAGTCCCCAAGTCTGAATGACTATGTGTATAATGTGCTACTATAATAAAATCACATAATACTCACCATGCTATAATGTGTCATCTTGCTATAAGAAAGTCAATCAAAACAGTGAGCAATTGTGGAGAAACTGGAACCCCATCCACTCTCTATGTCACCATTACAAGGAGAAAAGCATCTCAGAATGTACATGCTGAACCTTGAGGTGGATTGGCTACAATAGCAGAAAACCACATCAGGTTCCACTGCTATCAGCCGAGAACAGGATTCCGAGCCTACAAAGCGGGCAGGCTCACTGAAACTGGACAGTTGAAGACTGAAAAAAGACCAGGCAATGTGGTGCGCATTTTGAGATGCTTTTCTGCTCACACTGGATGTAAAGAGTGGTTATTTGGGTTATTGCAGACATCTGGTCAGCTCAAACCCTCACAACCCCACCCTCCACCCCCCCACAAGCCCCCCCAAGCCTTCCCCCCAACCCTAGTTGCAATATTACAGGCCAATCAGATAACAAGTGTTCCTGCAGAAGTTACTGTATATACATTGATGTACAATATACAGAACCTTCTAGGTCACGGTGTGTAGTTATAAATGGTGTTTGCTAGTCCTTTTATGAAATCCTCAGGGTAAAAATTAATGTTGCTTTACTGGATAGTCACTCCATGGTGGTCGCTTATTGCTTATTGTTTACAAATGGAGTGGTGTTCATTTGTAAGGGCTTGAGGCAGAGAAAGGAATTTCACTCGTCACTATTGTACCTGAATGTGAAAAACAGGTTCATTTGACAATACAGGCATTCATAAACACAAAGCTTCAGCTAACAACAAAAATTGCCAAACCTGAGCACAGCCCTGCACTCTGATATGCTGAATACTGTTAAAGTGTGTGCGTGTGTGTGTGTGTGTTGAGACATCACTGAGTGTCTAATGTGAGTGAACGAAATATATGGAGACAGAAGCGGTCGTGCTCAGACACACCATAGTATGAGAAGAATAGTCAGATATGAGGGGGAGGTGTGTATTTGCCCCTGCTTGCTTGCCTTTCTGTCTCAGACACAAAGAATAACAAGAAACTCATGATCCAGCCTGTGAGCTCAATCTGAGTCCACTCAGTACACCGTCTCTAAAGACAGTTACCAACAGCAACACTTCCGGAACATTTTGTGCCCCTTAGGAAAGAGTGTATTTCTTTTCACTCGTCCAGACGAATGTGTTTTACATGGCTGAGTGTGAGAGACAGAAGCAATCATAAAAAAAGAAAAAAATAGGCACTGACAAACACTTCTTTCAATCAATGATCATGATGGAGAATGCGCATAACATAATAATGTGATCAGTCAGCTGAAAATACTCCATATAAACACTTACAACAATAATGGACAATGCACAGAGAACAGCACTGAGTCAATATCAGGTGTTAGCAGGTGGTTTGTGCTGGGCTGTCCATTAAAATATTAATAATAATAATAATAATAATAAAAAATGACCATTCTTTATGTGTCACCTCCCTTCCAAAAATATAGTTGGCTCATTTTCCTGATGACCAACTGGCAATCATAGTGTACTCACATTATCAGTCTCATGTGCTTAAGCATGGCAGTGGCTGACTGTGTTGTCACTTCTTAAAAAGTAAGCAAAAATGAACAGGCAGAACAAGATGCTAAAAAAGCCAGGGATTCATCATTTCAGTTTCTGAAACTTATTGGCCCACAAAATTCCTGTGCCTATGCCGTATTTGCATTTTTGGATTTCTAAACGACACCAAACTGCCACAGACGAGATCAAATCTTGACATCGGGAGGAGACTGCAAGTTACATGACTGCAACATGGAGTAATTTGGATAATTAGGCAAGCTATGAAAAATTATTTTCTCTTTGATATTTGTTATATATTCGTCTTATGTCTTGTAAAGAGAATAATGTATTACTTTTGTAACAGCCAATGTTCTGACAAAAAGTTTGTTCTGAGGTTGAGCACATATTGTGAACTTTAACACATAGGAAAAGTGCAGCTGACTCCTCCTGTCCTCACACAGCATCACTGAAATGTTACGGTTGCAATCCCTCTCAGCATACTGATGCTATTAGCCCTAGGGATGTGCAAACCTTTTTTCAAAGGGTGACAGTTTAGACCACATCAAACTACCGGAGGGTGATCTCTGTGACTTTGATCGTGGCATCGTTGTTGGTACCAGATGGGCTAGTCTGAGTGTCTCATAAACTGCTGATTTCCTGGGATTTTCACACACAACAGTCTTTAGAGTTTACACACAATGGTGCGAAAACAAAACATTGAAATAAAATACTTGAATGGCGCTTATGCAATCATAACTAACTAAACTGAATAAGAGCTTTATCCAAACAAACAGATATACAGTAATCTGTTTAATAATCTGTTAAATAGAAGAATTACACCATGCAAACTTTCATGTTCAAAATCTTGCATGCGCACATTAGCATCTAATGATGCAAACTAATAAACAACGGTAGCTACAAGAAACGGTTTATATAAAAAGTCTTAAAATAATTTTGTAATAAGTTTGGACTGAAGGAATGGGATGAAAGAGTCAGCTACCAACTAATATTTCAAGCTAACTGCACTCTGTAATACAGGCTACATCCCAGACTTCAAGCACAAATGAAAAAAAAAAATTGAATTTGTAAAGAAAATAAATATCCTTGTATGGATTAAGTCTCACTGGCAGTGTGTGCTTTCACCCGGAGTGGGCAGAACCTCAGCATGGCCTTCATTCTTTTATGTGCTCTGTAATTACAGGGCTCAAAGGAGGAGGAAGTCTGGCTGGATCTAGTGCGAGGCGGAATTTAAAAATTCAGAAACCATGAGGGTCAGAGCGTCTGTAAATTAACAACATGGCTCTAAACACAGCCTTAACCCATTGCTTCATTTTGGAAAGATTCTAATATGTTTCCTGGAAATGACAAAGCTTTAACTTTAACTTTTAAACTTTTTATATAAAAGGCTAAAGCATAGTACTCAGTTATGATATACTCATTAGAGGTGGCTAACAAAAACAAAGCAAACACTTATTTGCACATAGATGTAGGATGCCATGCGGGTCATTTTGCTTCATATTATGTTGTGTCTATAGGAAAACAATCCTGATGTTATTAATAAACCTGTTTTGTTAAATTTTTTTGAATAAATCTGTGAATTCTGTAAATTACCCAGACATGGTTAAAGCAAACTTCTTTACAAGTTCTTTACAAGCCCCTGATTTTGACACTATCTCTGTGGTAGCTCAGTGGTTTCATTTTAGTGACAACAAGGTTGTGAGTTTCAATTACAGCCACTGTTGTGCCCATGAACAAAACCCTTCACCAGTCATCTAAATCAGACAAGTCACAGAATTAGCCAAGTGAATGCATGTAAGTGCAAAAGTGGAGTCGATTTATTTCTCCTCAGTACTTCTTAATGTACCTGCAGCCACTGCAATGTTATCACATGCTGCCTGCCACTCCTGTGGAAATTAGGATTGCACTCACTGCATTCATGCCTGTCGATGATTAACAAAGTTAGTCTGAACTCTGAATGAACTCCAGGTGCAGGAGCTTCCCGTGGTGTATGAGAAGACGGTGAGAGCCTGAATATGGCGTAGTGTAGACTTCAAACAGGTTAGGCTTTTAAATGTGGGCTGCTTTGTGCCCTCATTGTCAGTAAAGAAGAAAAAAAAACTTGCATGAGGAAGATGCTGCATGAGCTAGCATACATTACCAGACACTTGCACTACCACAACAAAAATGCTTATCTTCTCCAATACCTTAACCACTCTCACACAACTTGAACAGCTTCGCAGGTTTGTGATGGCTGTGTGCAACCCTTGCTATGGAATGTAATATTGAACAAGCACGAGAATTGCTTTGGGAGAACTTGCTTTTGTAAATTGATGGTATATTAAAATTCAGAGTCTCCCAGAGCACAAACACCAGTTCTATTTTAGGCCCTCTCCTCCCTCCAAGCACAGACACATTATGTTGCACTAAAACAGTCTCCCTCCTTCCCTTCAACTCTCACTCTTCACGCCCTTTCTTCAAGCAGAGAGCAAGCTTAGAATTAAGGAACTCAAATTGCAAAAGTTTTCTACACGGGCCTTTGCAATCGATTAAATGATTTTGTCAGCCATCAAGTATCTCTGCTGTGTCCCATGCCCAATGGAACGTTTAGAGCGTCTGTTTCAAAATCTGTTTCAAAAAATCTTTTTCGAAATCTGACATAAAACAGAAGTCGGAAATTCGTAATACCTTTAACAATGTCATGATTACACACCTCTACCGAAACCTTAAAAGAAAACCCTGAACAACAGAACATGTGACCAGCAGTGTTGTTATGGACATTTTACTTTCAATTTCTTTCATCGACATTTGTCTAATTTCAGAAACAGTTTCCTACATTACCCACAATGCCTTCTGACTACATGCTGGTAGTGGTGTTAGCAGAATTTAGCTTTTGCTTCATCTCTACCTAAAGAGACTGATGCAGTGACGCTTTAGTCCTTTAGTCTGTCCTGCTCTCTCAGCTCCAAATCTGTACATTCTGCTCAAACAGTTACGAATGCAACATGTTAACTTTAATGCTTAGACCGCCACCAGTGCCATTGTGCTCGTCATCTCGTAGATTTCTGCTGTAACTTGGCACAACTGCGTTGTTTGCTGCCCCCACTACTTCTTCCATGGATTTCTCATGCACAATGCTAGAAAATGGTGAGTGATAAAAGAAGCTCTTTTGTTTTTAGAAACTAACAGTGAAACTTGACTGTTGGAGATCATTTAAGTGTTTTTTTTCCTATTAGATGCCATTGTAAATGAGCTAGCAATTTCCCTCTGTGATGTCAGCACCAACAAATTAGCACCAGAATATCTAAACACATCACAAATATTTCAGTATGAACACTGTTAAATGTGTTTCGTGGTGGAATTTTCCTTTAACGATAATCTTACTTCTAAACTGTCTACAGGAAGAAAAAATAATAATGTTCCAAGCACCCCAGTAACAGTTTCCTGTCCTTACATGTTGCAACAGAAAGATCAGTAAAATAATAGATCATTATGGAAGAAAGACAAGCTCAGAGCTAGAGGAAGACACAATGCAAGTTAAGTCTTAAGCAGTTGCAACACAGAGTCTGTCAGAATTTCAGAAACCAGGTTTAGAAGATCATTAAGTTACTGTA